>NC_057794.1:576660691-576662065 GCF_018294505.1 Triticum aestivum
GTGCCGGCCAACAATGCATGAATGCGGGTAGGCAGGAGGACGGCAAGCCTCCATGCATTTGTGTCGAAAATGTGGGCGTCGGCTGGGTTTTCAGTGGGTCTAGGACATCAGAGTCCAAGTGACGATCGTCCAGACTTTCCTAGGCCGCCTCCCTATTTTGAGCCAAACTTAGGGATTTCAAACGTCCAGATAGGTGTGGCATAAAATGATGATGGCATTGAAAGCCTAAAAGTATTCGGATAGTCCGATCCAAACATATAGGAAAGGTTCAGACATCCGTGTTGGAGATGCCCTAATCGTGGACATCGAACGACAGCGCCTTGGTGTGCCGACGTGTTGTGCGGCTTGAGCAGAGCAAGGATGTTCGTTGTACCACCTTGAAAATCTGTGTAGCATGGTGTCTTGTCGGGGCGAAGTAGGTTGATCCGGGATGAATTGTGATGTGTCGTCGGCGATGTCCGTATGATCCATCTAGTTATCTTATCAGCCAGCGGCGGGTGGGTTGGAGACGGCACTGGTTGGTTATTTTCTTCCGTGACGTCAGCATCTTATGGCATTGTGTTTTGTTTTCTGCGAGTCTATTCACAACATGTGTGCTCCCCTATTGCGTATGTTTCTCAGAAGAGAAGGTTATGAATGAAAGTCTTGAAATACCGCGTCAACAGTTTCTCTTCTTTTCTAGGTCCAAATCCAACGGCGACAGAGTTCACGGATTGACATCCAACCTTTTTTTGACATCTAAACAGCCACTTGATGACCCACAAGTATAGGGGATCTATCATAGTCTTTTCAATAAGTAAGAGTGTATAATGAATTTTTACCGACCAAAAGAAGTATCGTGCAAGAAAACAGAGTCCGGAGGGCACACGAGGTGCCCACGAGGCAAGGGGCGCGCCCAGGGGGTAGGGCGTGCCCTCCACCCTCGTGGATTCCTCGTGTCCTTTCCGGACTGCTTCTTATATATTTTCTTATTTTCTTAAATATTTCAAAACGGAGAAAAATTGCTATTAGAACTGTTTTGGAGTCGGTTTACTTACCGTACCACATACCTATTCCTTTTCGGAGGCTGAAACGTTCTGGAAGATGTCCTTATATACTTCTTCGGGGTTACGGTTTCAATAACATTAGTTTCAACATTTATATGATTACCTGAGATATAATGTTTGATTCTTTGACCATTCACCACCCTCGGATTTGTGCCTTCGAAGTTGTTGATTTTTATAGCACCGGAACGATAGACCTCCTTGATAACTTAAGGTCCTTCCCATTTAGAGAGGAGTTTTCCTGCAAAAAATCTTAAACGAGAGTTATATAACAATACATAATCACCCACATTAAACTCATATTTTTGTATCCTTTTGTCATGCCATCTTT
>NC_057794.1:576662348-576742136 GCF_018294505.1 Triticum aestivum
TAAGTAAGAAAAGTTGGAGTTTTTAAATTCTTTAAGTTGAAGTGAAGTTTTGGCACAAGTTTAAACATTCACAATACATATCAAGTAAGCATGACAAGAGTATATGAGCAGCGGAAAGTAAAGCATGCAAGTTGCAAGAATGTAAAGGGATGAGATTGGAGTGTGCAAACGCAATTTGGAGACACGGAAATTTTTTATCCGTGGTTTCGATAGGTGGTGCTATCGTACATCCACGTTGATGAAGACTTCAACCCACGAAGGGTAACGGTTGCGCGAGTCCACGGAGGGCTCCACCCACGAAGGGTCCACGAAGAAGCAACCTTGTCTATCCCACCATGGTCGTCGCCCACGAAGGACTTGCCTCACATGGGTAGATCTCCTTGCCCTTACAAACTCCTTGGTTCAACTCCACAATCTTGACGGAGGCTCCCAAGTGACACCTAGCCAATCTAGGAGACACCGCTCTCCAAGAGGTAACAAATGGTGTGTTGATGATGAACTCCTTGCTCTTGTGCTTCAAATGATAGTCTCCCCAACACTCAACTCTCTCTCATGGGATTTGGATTTGGTAGAAAGAAGATTTGAGTGGAAAGCAACTTGGGGAAGGCTAGAGATCAACATTTATGTGGTTGGAATTGAATATCTTGACTTCAACACAAGTGTAGGTGGTTCTCTCTCAGAAAATGTATGTTGGAAGTGTAGGCATGTTCTGATGGCTCTCTCTATGAATGAAGAGTGGGTGGAGGGGTATATATAGTCTCCACACAAAATCTAACCATTACACACAATTTACCAAACTCGGTGGGACCGAATCATGAAACTCAGTTGGACCGATTTAGTTCATAATGTGACCGTTAGGCATTTCGGTGGGACCGACATGATCAACTCGGTGGGACCGATGTGCTAGGGTTAGGGTAAAGCCTCAACTCGGTTTGACCAATTACACAAACTCGATGGGACCGATTTGGGTAATAAGCGAAACAGAGAGTTGGCCATGCAAACTCGGTGGGACAGATTGTATACCTTGGTGGGACCGAAATTATTGCAATAGGAAACAGAGAGTATGCAAGCCCATCTTGGTGAGACCGAGATCCCATCGATGAGACCGAATTGATTGGGGTTTTTGGCAGTGGCTATGTCAAGAGAACTCGGTGGCGCCGGATAGAAAGTTTAGGTGGGGCCGAGTTTGACTTTTGGTTTGGGACATATGTGGATATGAGAAAGTGGTTGAGGGCTTTGGAGCATATCACTAAGCACTTTGAGAAAGAAACTCATTAAGCAACACCTCATCCCCTCTTAATATTATTGACTTTCCTATGGACTCAATGTGATCTTGGATCACTAAAATAGAAAATGTAGAGTCCTGAGCTTTGAGCTTGAGCCAATGCTTTGTCCTCAGCATCTTGAAGGGGTTCCACATCCTCTAGTCCATGCCACTCCATTGTTGAACTTATATGAAACATACTAGGTAGAAGCATTAGTCCAACAAGAGATATGTTGACATTAATTACCAAAATCACCCAGGGAGCTCTTGTGTTTTCACTTTTTCTTTAAACAATTTGGCATTCTCATAGGCCTGGGTTCTCCACTCATCAAGTGAGCTAATGTCAAATATTCTCTTCTCACCAGCAAGTTTCAAATCATAATTGAGCTCTTTAATGGCCCAATATGCCTTATGTTCTAGTTCGAGAGGTAAGTGACATGCTTTACCATAAACCATTTTATACGGAGACATACCCATAGGATTTTTGTATGCAGTTCTATAGGCCCATAATGCATCATCAAGTTTCTTAGACCAATTCTTTCTAGATCTATTGACAGTCTTTTGCAAAATTAATTTAAGCTCTCTATTACTCAATTCTACTTGACCACTAGACTGTGGATGATAAGGAGATGCAATTCTATGATTAACATCATACTTAGCAAGCATTTTACGAAAAACACCATGAATAAAATGTGAACCACCATCGGTCATTAAGTATCTAGGGACTCCAAACCTTGTAAAAATAACTTCTTTAAGCATCTTAATAGAGGTGTTATGATCAGCACTACTAGTTGGAATAGCTTCTACCCACTTAGTAATGTAATCAACATCAACTAAAATATGTGTATACCCATTAGAGGAAGGAAACGGCCCCATATAATCAATGCCCCAAACATCAAATGGTTCAATAACAAGTGAATAATTCATAGGCATTTCTTGACATCTACTAATATTACCAATTCTTTGACATCCATCACAAGACAAGACAAACTTACGGGCATCCTTGAAGAGAGTAGGCCAATAAAAAACCGGATTGCAATACCTTATGTGCAGTTCTATCTCCAGCGTGGTGTCCTCCATAAGCCTCAGAGTGACACTTGCGTAGGGTATGTTGACATTAATTACCAAAATCACCCAGGGAGCACTTGTGCTTTCAATCTCCCCCTTTTTGGTAATTGATGACAACATACGTCAAAGCTTTAGATAAAGATATAGAGAATAACAAGTAAAGCTTTGGAAAGACATGTAACATGCATAGGCTCCCCCTACATGTATGCAATCATGTAAATATGGAATATAGGAGCATGTGAATGCATAAGCATGACAGAGTAAACAATGTGTTACATGTATCTTGGCTATATGCATCAGAGCAAATGACGTGAATATAGGAAGTGTACCTTCATGCTCATGAGTCCTTCTTGCAAACAGTATGTACATCAGCAAGAAATCCTCATACACATGACTGTGATGCATATACTTACCTTGTGGTCTTGAGTTGGCTTAGGAAGGAATGAACCTGAGTAAACAAGGTTAGATAACACAGATACACCTACTAGCCAGAGCGAACAAAAGAAACCACAAGAGTACCAAGAATGGGATGACATGTAGAGAGTGAGTACTGAGTACCCCATTGGATACAGTCATGTCCCCAAAGGTAAAGATGTGCAATGAATTCAAGGATTTCCTTCTCTTAGATGTCTTGCTCCCCGTGAATCTAGCATGGGATACTGGGACAAGATATGGCACAAAAAATCAGAGCAAATGAAAAGAGACAGAGCTAATGCAAATAATCAAATATGAACATGTATTGCCCCTCTTAAAGACATGTGACTTCTCTCCTCTTGAACACCAAGCATCTGGGTTTTTTCATGTGATACCTCTTTCTCCCAGTTGAAGAAATTTCTCCCCCTGAGTATTCTTTCCCCCTATAGAAATGATTAAGCTTTGATGTGATCTCTCTCCCCCCTTTGACATCAATTTTCAAGAAGGGTTCTTCTGGATTTTTTGTTACAAATGGGTTTGGTCCTTGAGTCACAGAACAAAGCAGCAAGTCGAATGTGATGCTGGTAGATGACAAGAATCATTGAGTGGAGCTGAAGCAAAAAGAATGCAGAAACAAGTGGCAAGCTGTCTTTCCTGCAGTGAAATCGGTGGCACCGAGTTGTGTGCTTCGGTGGCACCGAAAGGATTTGGTTGGACCGAAGGAAAAAAAACCGGTGTGACCGAGTTCATCACGGTGAAAACACTTGTCACTTCAGCTCACTAGGCAGGTAAAATCTCACAAGGATTTGCAAGGAATTTGCTGAAAGATTTGCAATGAATTGGATGCAGGGAATGCAGAACAGAAAAGAAATCTAGATGAAGTTTTTTTTGAAAGGGGAAACAAATATGTATGAGACAAATGCAAGAGCACAAAAAAAACACAAGAGACACTACAACAGGAACCCCCCCTTTAGCAATGCATTGATACGTTGTCGTATGTCCATATAAACGTTGCTAAGGCCTACACCAACAGATTTATATGTGTTGTCGTAGGTGGCGTTTCAAGGGTCTGCAACAACGTATATTCATGCGTTGGTAAATGGCGTAATTAAGCATTGTAAGATTGCAACATATATGGTTAGAGCGTAAGAACGCTTCATATGCGTTGGTGGCTACTACCCACAAAAAGGATTTCTAAATGGTCATAGCATATCATTCCAATGCAAATAAACATTGCCACACTACATGATACTTTTAATGGTATTTTTACATCAACATTGGAATTATAAGGTCAATGCTGATAGTGCATAGGAGAAACAATATAAGAACCAGAAATGTCGCATATATTCACTCATATATTAAATAGACTCAGTTGCATTACAAAGAATGTGGTGCAAAGATTACAAAATGCGAAACTATATGTAGTAGGCTGATTCTCGACCTTACAATCAACATCACATCCATTCTAAAACTTTGTATTTGAAACATTGACCCTGAAAATGACAATCTGAAATATATTATGAAACTATCTGGTAGTAGCCCCATTCTAGATCTTGCAATCAACATCTGAGTCACGCATCATCAATTTATCCTGCCAATCTACAACAACAAAGAAACGATATCACTAATACCATGAGATAAACACTGGTTAATATGGTAGTAAAATTTAAAGGGCAACAAACAAGGTTAGGGCATCAAATAATCAATCTTGCTACATGAGCAAAAATAACCTTTTTGAGTGGTCGTATCATCTCGCACTACTGTGAATTCATACTCAGTATTAACATTGTCAAGTATAATATTATACTGTGGTTCAGTACTTTGGAGTGTAGCATGAGCAAAAACTATAACAAACTTTTCTTAGTCATGTTGGATTCCAAACAAAATAAAATGATCATAATTAATCTGTACAAGCAGATTTGTTTAATCATTGCACTTGCATCCCCATACGGTAGAGAAAGTTTCACTTCAGATACAATACAACACTTCCCTGAACACATTACTTGATGTTTCACTTCTATGGACACACACATTGAAGCAAGCAACACCAAAGTTGAAGCAAGCACTTGAAGACATAATAGTTTCATGATCTAAAATATGTAGTCATGTCTGAAGGCTTTGATAAGTCATAATTTGTTTGAAACACCTTTTACAGACCCCGCGGTACCACTCAACTCTAGAGTAAACAGAGCACTAGCTTACATGCACCAACCACCTTTGATATTTATTTTCTTATGAACAAACTATACATATGTTAATTGAGTTATTTAACATCCTAAAAAGAAAATACTAAAGTAATATACATCGAGGTACCTAACCAAAAAATATTTGCATTAACAAGTAGCACATCTTTCTTTGCATCCGTGGTTCTGTAGTTCTCCAGAAAAATAAATATAAAAGCAGAGAATTTCTAGAAGTACTTGAAGTTAAGAGAAAATAATTCACAGGAACCTACAAATCAGGTACCGTATTGAATGCTAACAAGTGTGTTTTCTTGACACTCTTATTCATATAGATGCGTATCAACTATAATAGTCTGAAGAGTGAATAGTGAATACACACAATTTTTAACCTGAGGTTTTTAATAGCATTGCAATTATGTCATGTAAATCACTCATAACTTTTTCAAGCCTTGTGGAATCATGTAGTCATACCTCTCTTTGCACAAGTAGTAGCCCCCTGATCTCTCCCCAAAGCTTAATAGTGTTGACATACACATGCACACTAGAACAAGGAAAATACTTTAATTTGATCAATACATCCATTTGCACATTTATAGTCAATACCACAAGGAATATGTAGTAAATTTGTGACTACAAAGAATGACGAACTTGGTTCGTAAGCCCCTGCCAGGGCATTAAAGTTCTGCAAATCCAAACCAGAGGAACATAAGCCATACCATAAGCACTAGCTAGGATTGTCATTCAGAATTTCTGAGGTAACCTAAAAGACAAAAAAAATACCAATAGATGATACATGTAAATGGTCAGTTAATACTTCTGGATGGCACAAGATCAGTTATATGATCACGGGACGACCAAACTGTCAGGACCGCACACAAAGTAATTACAATGGACAGAAGTAGAATCATACAGTATATGGTCAACGCCCTCACTTGCTTGAGGAGTATATGGTGTTGAAGTAGCAGCACAGTTGTCACCCATGTCATGTAAATATACCAAATGAGCCAGGCACCAGCAACGAAGCAGCCAGACCCCCAACGCTATAAAATTGAGAGTCAAAGAACTAGATATGAAACTGAAAGGGGCGAGATAGATATTAGAAATCTTGACAGCTAAGATGATTGCTGAACCACTCAAAATTGACCAAGCATAGCGGTGTTCGTGCGTAATTGGCAGCACAATGGTAGGTGAACCATCGGTAAGTGATGATACAATCCTGGGAGCGCAGCTAAATCGAATAGTATGACAAACACGATGGTGGAGTTCACAGCAACGGCATGACCATAGATCCATAGACTCCTGCGAGTGGAGGGGGTGTTGCTCCTGCTGCTCTAGCGGAAGCAGCGGTAGTGATTGGGTCGGTGTAGTGGTGTCAATTGTCAAGGATATCAAAATCGTGATCTATGGCAAAGAATGAAACGTGGTAGCCATGACACACAAAGAACCTGTAAGAGCAGCGGAGGGGATAACTTACTGAAACTGAACCCCAGGTGTCGAAGTTGAGGTAGCCAAGGCGAAGCAGCAACATCGATCCCGAACTGCTAGCAGTGTGTGCAGTGCAGAGACGCGGGGTAGTGGGCCTACAAACTTGAGGAGACGTGGGAGCCGCCCCGGCGACCAACGACGCCTAGGGTGGATGCAGGGGCACAGAGGGCGTCGCGGCGGCGGACGTTTAGAGGAGAGTTCTGTAGTCTGCGGGGAGCCAAGCTGGCAAGCGACGACGCGGTAGCGCGTCGGACATAGCCGAACTCAGAGGCAGCGGCGGCGGAAGCGGCAGCGTCGGAGGTCATGGAACTGGGGTGAGAGAGAGGATTGGTAGGGGATAGAGATGTATCGAGGGAAGAGAGAGATCATGGATAAAAAATAGGCTATTTGCTGTGTGATATTTGGAGCCGAGGAGGTGGGCACGGGGGTTAAGTTAAGGGGGAGGTTAGATGTAAGTGGGGAGGTGGGAGGATAACTCAAAACAACACATTATTATCATCATTGCTAGATATGCGTTGGTATAGGGGGGTGTTTGTTGTAGTGAGAACTTCATCTTGGATTGGGCGGCGACAAAGTCACCTATGTTAGAGTATATTGACTTAGGAGTCAAGTGAGGGCACTTGATCATAGGTCATACTCATCATTTAAGCACAAAATGGGGTTACCATTTTTCGTTTAAGCATCTTGATGTATTCTCATCTTGTTGAGTTGCTTTTACCCATGACTTGGAGTAAAGCTTCTCTACGATGGAATAACATACGTTGGGTGGTGGTGTCGATCTTGATCATGTAGTTGAACTTGTGTGGGTTGCTCAAGGTTGATGTAGCTCATCAAGAGTTGGGAGCACCACTTGGAATTTGAGTTCATCTACCTACATGGGTTAGTATTGCAAGGAAGAGCACTTCTTTATCCAAAATGACAATCATAAAACTTAATATAGAATTTGTCAAAGGATATGTTTGGAGATTTTCATGCTTCCTTGTTTTCAACCACCATTGTGTAGAGACTTGATGATGTAGATATTGCTCAAGATGTGAGTGGGTTGCAATCTCATAGATTTAGATTCATCCAAGTACCTACAAGGGTTAGATAGCATGCAAGGGTGCAAATATATCCAAGACACATAAATAACAACATGAAAGAAATATCAAGGATTAGTCAAAGGCTCATGCCTTGCATGTATCCAAATGGAGTTCCTACTCCAAGTTTGAAGCATCAATGATGTTCAATTCACCTCTCAAACGGCAAAAGAATTTCTCATCAAGCGCTTTGGTAAATATATCCACCAATTGCTTATCGGTGCGAACATGCTTAAGATCAATTTCCCCTTTGGCAACATGATCTCGAATGAAATGATGACCAACTTCAATATGCTTAGTTTGAGAATGTTGCACGGGATTGTGAGGAATCTTGATAGCACTTTCATCGTCACAAATCAATGGAACATGTTTCACATATATTCCATAGTCCTTCAGAGTTTGGGTTATCCAAAGTAATTGAGCACAACATGAACCAGCGGCAATGTATTCCGCTTCGGCGGTGGATAAGGATACCGAGTTTTGTTTCTTGGAAGACCAAAACAGAATAGATCTACCAAGAAATTGACAAGTACCCGAAGTGGACTTTCTATCAACCTTGTCTCCGGCATAGTCCGAATCGGAGTAACCCACAAGATCAAAAGAAGACCTGTTAGGATACCAAATGCGAAAATTTGGTGTGTGTATTAAGTATCTCACTATCCTTTTCACAGCCTTAAGATGACATTCTTTAGGGGCCGCTTGATATCGTGCACACATGCACACACTTAGCATAATATCGGGACGAGAGGCACATAGATATAACAATGAGCCAATCATGGAGCGGTAAACCTTTTGATCAACCGGTTCACCATCTTTGGTCAAATCAACATGTCCACTAGTAGGCATGGGTGTAGTCATACCTTTGCATTCTTGCATGTTGGACTTCTTGAATAAGTCCTTGGTGTACTTTGTTTGAGAGACAAAGGTACCTTCCTTAGTTTGTTTGATTTGAAAACCAAGAAAGAATTTGAGTTCACTCATCATAGACATCTCAAACTTCTCCGACATTAGCTTTCCAAACTTCTCACTAAAATGAGGGTTAGTCGAACCAAATATTATATCATCAACATAAATTTGGCACACAAATAGTTCTCCATTAACCCTTTTAGTAAAAAGAGTAGAATCTATTTTTCCAATTTCAAAGCCTTTTTCAATAAGGAACTTGGTCAAGCATTTATACCACGCTCTAGGAGCTTGTTTATGACCATAAAGAGCTTTGTGAAGTTTGTAAACATGATTAGGTTTCTTAGGATTGACAAAGCTGGGAGGTTGCTTAACATAAACTTCCTCCTCAATTTCACCATTTAAAAAAGCACTTTTAATGTCCATTTGGTACAAGGTGATATCAGGGTGATTAGCATAAGCAAGTAAGATGCGAATGGACTCAATTCTAGCAACAGGGGCATATGTCTCACCATAGTCCATACCTTCGACTTGAGTGTAGCCTTGGGCGACTAGACATGCTTTGTTGCAAACAACTTGTCCATCTTCATCTTGCTTGTTGCGAAACACCCATTTGGTACCGATGATGTTGTGGTTGTTGTCGGGCTTCTCAACCAATGTCCACACTTGATTTATCTCAAAGTTGTGTAGCTCTTCATGCATGGTGTTTATCTAATCTGGATCTTCCAATGCTTCTTCAACCTTCATAAGTTGAATGCTAGAGATGAATGAATAATGTTCACAAAAGTTAGCCAAACGAGTTTTAGAGCAAGTGATTCTCCCAGTTTGGATATCATTGTATATTTGCTCGATGGGATGGTCTTTGGTGACTCTTGCACAAACTCATGGGAGCTTTTGCTTGGCTCAGGGTGGAACATCCTCTTCATCTTGTTCTTCTTCTTGGCCTTCTTCATTGTTGACATTGTCGTTCTCTTGTCGTGGAGGAGAAGGAGGTTGTTGATGTTCATCTTGGTGTACTTCCTCGTTTTCTTCGTCTTGGTGAGTCCCACTTGTGGATGCTTCTGTATCAACTCTTGGTTCACCTTGTCGTGAGGTGGAAGCTTCGACTTGGACAGACGAGGTACTCTCCTTCACCTCCGTTGGACGAATCTTGCCAATAGACAAGTCTTGGATTGCTTCCGAAGGGTCTTTGTCTCCTACATCAATTGGAAATTCCTCTACTTGTGAGCCGTTAGATTCATCAAACTTCGCATCTACTGTCTCTTCAACCTTTCAGGTGAAATTGTTGTAGACACGGTAAGTGTGAGAGTTTGAGCCATAACCAAGTAGGAAACCTTCATGAGATTTAGGAGAAAATTTAGAACGACGATGCTTATCAAGAATGTAGCACTTTGAGCCAAATACTCGAAAGTATCCAACTTGGGGTTTGTTACTGGTGAGGAGCTCGTATGCCGTCTTGCTGAGTAGCTTGTGAAGATACAAGCGATTTGTTGCATGACAAGCTGTCTCAACCGCTCCCATCCAAAAGTGTTTTGGAGTCTTGTACTCATCAAGCATCATTCTTGACATCTCAATAAGAGTCCGGTTCTTCCTCTCAACAACTCCATTTTGTTGAGGTGTGTACGTAGCCGAGAACTCGTGTGAAATCCCCTCTTCGTCAAGAAAGGTATCCACATTTGCGTTCTTGAACTCTGTTCCGTTGTCGCTCCGAACCCTCTTGATCTTCACTTCAAATTGATTTTGGGCCTTTCTAGCAAAGTTTTTGAAGATCTTTTGGACCTGCGATTTATCATCAAGGAAGAACACCCACGAAAAGCTTGAAAAATCATCGACTATGACTAGACCAAATGAGTTACCACTGAGACTCTTGTAGGCATTGGGACCAGAGAGATCCATGTGAAGTAGCTCGAGCGGTCTTCTCGTGGTCATGATGTTCTTCACGGGGTGACTCCCTCCAACTTGTTTTCCTGCTTGACACGCACTACAAAGTATATCCTTGTCAAATATAATATCTTTTACTCCAAGGATATGATCACCTTTAATAAGTTTATCAAGATTTCGCATGCCCACATGACTTAACCTTCTATGCCACAACCAGCCTTTAGAAGATTTAGCAATTAAGCAAGTTCTAGGTTGAGCCTTTTTAGTGAAATCAACAATGTAAAGATCACCTCTACGTATATCGGTAAAGACCATTTTATGATTGTCTCTTCGAAACACTTGGCAATCTACTTCAGTAAATAGGACATTGAAACCGAAATCAGCAAGTCTAGATACTGAAAGTAAATTGTACCCAAGAGATTCAACGAGCATGACATTTTGTATGGAGCTATCATGTGCGATGGCCACCTTACCAAGGCCAACCACGTTACCCTTTGAGTTATCACCAAAATTGACATACTTTCGAGGGTCGTCGTTTTCAGCAAGCTCACGAAACATATCTTTGTCTCCGGCCATATGATCAGTACATCCACTATCAAGAACCCATTCCTTTCCTCCAGCCATGTACCCGCGAAGATTAGCCATAAGACCAAAGTGTCTCATCGCATCGTCAAGATCACTGTCACTATTATCATCCTCATCATAGTATCCATGTTCAACATCGTCTTGTATTTTATCAATTCCTAGAGAGGGTAATTCATTAGATAAATGATCGTCACAACAGTCACCTTTATGAATTCTAATAGCTTCGGATATGATCTTGCTAATGATTCCAACATCTCCTTTGGCACGCATGAGATTGGTAAGCTCAAATAGACAATCACCAAAAATAGGATCACTAGAATTCATCTTACTCAAGGCAATATACTTATGAAGAATTTCATCTATGTTTTTGTCGAGTGGTTGGTGCGACATATGCCAATGGATGGCTTATCATTGTTGGAGCCAATAAAACATCGCCGGTGCCTGGAAACGGGATAAGGCGAAGACATGCACGCCGGTGAATCTTACCCAGCTCCAGGGCTCTCTGTGGAGATAACACCCCTAATGCTGCCCTGCGGGGTTTCCGCATGATCACTAGCTCGACGGGTGGCTACAGGATGCTCCTTGAGCTGTTTTGTGAAAGGATGAAGGAGGGCAAGGCCAGCCCGCTCCTCTTCTCCTTGTGGTGTCTAAAACTATCCGAAGAGAGATCTCCCTCTGCATGGGAGCCCTCGGGGTTTATATAGGCCTACCCCCGAGGGGTACAATGGTAATCCGACTGGGCATGGGCCCTAGCCGTCTGTGTCTATGCCCACCGGCTTCTTTGCCGACTGGTGGGGCCCACCGACTGGTGGGGCCCGCTGACTGGTGAGTCCCGCCGGCTGCCGGTCCTCTGGTCGACAGGCCAGCCCCACCGCTCTAGGGCTTTGTCGGGAGCTGGTTACTGTGGCCCCGCCCTTAGTGGCGAGGGCTTCGTCTTGGCAAGCATGGCTACAGTGGCGCCGCCAGGCAGCTTATCACTGTAGCCTTACCTCGTCTTATCTCCTTAATGGGGCGCCTCCTTCGAGGGAGTGGACTGGCCGGCTACTGGGAAACGGTCGTACCCCAGGCCGACTAAGGGTGGCCCGGCCGCCTTCGGGTGTCTCCATGACGGATGGGTCCCGCCGCCCACGGGTCATACTGACGGCTCGTCGTGGGTGACATCATGGTCAATATGGCAACAGTGTCGCGCCGAACGGGTGAGGGCCGCCCGTATGGCGTACTGTGGCTAGGCGTGCTCCGGGATTTGAGGGTGGCAGGTTTCGCTGTAGCCACGCCCCGTCTCATCGCCATTATGTGGGTGCAGATTTTGAGGGCACGATCTGGGCCGCCTTCTGAGGGGGGCGGCTTCTTGGAGTCGGCCTTCTTGTGGCCGGCTTCGTGGAGCCGGCCCTCTCGGGGCTTTCTTCTTGGAGATTTTTAGGCCTAGGCCGCCTTCGCACAGCCGGCCTGAGGGGCAGTCGGCTGGAGGAAGGCGGCCCCACGTCTTGGAAGCTTGAAGGCCCGATCGGCCTATAATTTTTCTGAAGTGCCAGGGGGAGCCGGCTAGGCTACCCATGGTCATTTACTCCGTCAGTAGTCCCCGAAGCTGGTTGGGCTCTGAGGCAGAAAAAGGAGTCGAGAAGCTCGAACAGCTTCATGTCTTGAGGAGCCGAAGCCGGATTTGATTAGGTGCGCCGTCTTCTGGAGGGCGTCGAAGTTCGTGGGCGGGAACCAAGCGGCGCGCGTGTTAGGCTGTGGGCTGACCGCCCGCCGCCCGCGCGCCATGTGGCACTCAGTGGCTGGACGGGCCTGCCAGCCTACACGCGCGATGGGACGCCATCGCAGTCCGCGGCCCGCCACTACCGGGCCACGGCCCATGCTCGGATCTTCTGCGGCCCGGGCGGACCGCGCACCTCCCTGCGGCGGTTTCCACACGCCGTGGAAGCGCAACAAGCCCAGGACGTGGGATGAGTGGGCACAATTAATCCCACGTTCCCCCACGCCTCGCCTCCTCGGCTTCGCCGTACGTGGCTTATAAGTAGGGGGAGGAGGGGGAGCGGCAAACGCTTGCACGCTCACCCTCGCCCCGTCCCTTCCGTTTCTTCTTCTCTGTTGCCAAAATTCCCCGTGCCGCCCGGCTCTTCCACCAACCTCCTTGGCTCGCTGTTGCTTTGCCGCGGCAGGGTCGCGTGTCTCTCCGTCGCCGCATCTTTCTCGCCGCCACGCCATCCTCATGGCGCTGTCGAGCTCCTGGGACGGCTCCAATGTCCACGACGACCACGTCGACTTTCTCTGCCGGACGCGGCGGTTGCCGGGCACGGACTACGTGTTGGTCCGTCTCGCGCCGGAGAGGGAGATCTCGCCGGCACCGGAAGAGGACGAGCGGGTAATCTTCCGCTCGCATTGCTTGCGCGGCTTTGGCCTGCCGGCGAGCGGGTTCTTCCGCTCCTTCCTCAAATTCTATCATCTCCAGCCACATCACCTTACTCCCAACGCGGTGATGCTGCTGTCGGCCTTCGTCACCCTGTGCGAGGGTTTTCTTGGCGTCCTCCCCATCCTTGAACTGTGGGGAGAGTTCTTCCAGTGCAAGCTTGGCACTGTTGTTGCGGGCGTGCCCGCCCCATGCGGCACCTTCATCGCCGTGCGGAGGACATGCGACAACAACCCGTTTCCGTCCATACCGCTGATCCAGTCGGTGAAGCTTTGGCAGAAGTCCTACTTCTACGTGAAGAATATCGCTCCACAAGGCGACTTCGTCAACCTACCTACTTACGTAGCCGACCCGCCGGCTAGGAGGCAACCTTCATGGTCCTTTCGGTCTAGGTCGTTGTCGCCAGGCGGGGCCGCCTCCGTTGCCTGACTCCGGGTGATGATCCAGTCAGAGGGTCTGTCCGGGGCCGACCTGGTGGCCGCCTTCGTGGAGCGCCGGGTGCTTCCGCTCCAGGGCCGACCTCACATGATCGACCAGATGAGTGGCCGCTTCGACCCGTGCCGGCTAAGCACCAAGGAGATGCCTCACGCCGAGGTGTCTTATATGGTGAATTATATTTCCAACTGCAAGCTCACCGAGGAGTGGCAGTATGGCAAGGAGCCTTACTCTCGCGCCAATCCTCCGCCTGTGGTAAGCTTCTCTTCTTTTTTTTCTTTGCTTGTTGCCGAGTTCATCGTGGCCGACTCCTGACCAGCCGGCTTTTCTTTGGCAGAAATACGCACTTCTGCCGGCAACCGGGGCTGTGGGGGTGGAACGCCAGTTCCTCCCTGACCACACGATGGACAACGTTGACGACCCAGACCTGGGGGCGGCCACCATGGAAGAAGACGTCGCAGGGGAGGGCGGCGAGGCAGGCGGCTCTGGGCTCGGGGCCTCCTTCGAGGATTGGCCGGATGATGCCGAGGCCGAAGTTGTTCCGCGCCGTCAGCCGGCGCCCGATCACCAAAGCGCGGGCCCATCCGCCGTGCCGGCTCTCCATGGCGGAGCGCAGAAACGTCGGGCCGCGTCGACCTACTTCGGCAGTCGGCCCAAGAAGCCCAAGAGTACCGCGGCGGCGACCAAGCGGGATGAGGCGGCCGCGAAGGTGGCCCGCTTCCGCAAGGTGGTGAAGCAGCCGCAGGCAGTCTCAGCGTAAGTGTCGCTGTTCTCATGCCTTTCTTTTTTCTTCTTCTTTGGTTGATGTTTTTCCAAACCTTTTTTCTCAATTTATCAAACAAGGCCCCTCTTTCCCCTGAGCGGGTCCCGGCCGCCTCCATAGTCGGAGCCGTGGGAGGGTCTTCAAGCTCCTGCCGGGTGGATCCCCGAGCCGACCTCCTAGAGGCGACGAAGTGGAACGCGCGGGAAGTGCGGGAGGAGCGGGAGGCGGAGGAGCGGAGGGCGGCTCGAGAGGCAAAGCAGAGTCGGCGGAGGCGCGAGTCGTCGCGGCCGTCAAGGCCCAGGCGGAGGCCGCAGACACGGAGAGGGAGGCGGAGGAGGCCGGCCGCGGCCAGCCGGAGATGGCGAGTGAGGTGGCACCATCGCCGCCGACTGGAGTGGGCCGAGGAAGCCGGCCTGAAGTGCCGCCCGTGTAGCCAGCTGGAGGCAAGCCGGTCATGGGAGGGGATCTTGTGATCTCGTCACCGCTTCACCGGCACGCGGGGAAGGCGACTTCAGCGCCAGACGCGCAGAAAACCATGGACGCCGGCCCGTCGGCCCAGGACCTAGAAGCGGCCAGCGATAGCTCGTCCGGGTAGAAGCCGGGCGGCGGGACAGCCGTGCTGAATGTGGCGGCGCAGGACGTCCGGAACCGGCTTCAGGCCCAAGCCACCGTGCTGAAGTAGTACACCCAGGAGTTTCTCACGACGCGATCAGTTATTCGGGTGAGTCCTCCTGCTCTTTGTCGGTTGCTTTTGATTTCTTCCGTGAGGGCGCGTCAGCGCACCCACTGGGTGTAGTCCCCGTGTTCTGAGCCGGCTGCTGAGCAGGCCGCTTGGAACTTCTTGGAAAGCTTGATTGCCGTCTTGTTCTTACTCGCGTCCCTTGTCTTATCTGCAGGAGTACCACAACCTCCGCGCGCCCGCTTTCAACTCCCAGGCCCAGGAGTTGAATCAGAAGGCCACTGATCTGACCAACAGCCGAAGTAAGTGCTTTCTTTTTCTTTTAAGTGGGGGCGCGTCAGCGCACCCACTGGGTGTAGTCCCCGAGATTCGGGCCGACTACCGAGTAGTCGGGTCGGATCTTTTCCTGACGACTTCTTTCTTTATATTTGCAGGGGCCAATGCTGACTTGAGGAGCCAGCTAAGCGGAGCCCAGTCCTCCCTTCGCGCCAAGGAAGACGAGTGCGCCGCCCTAGCCCAAGAGCGCGATCGCCTGGCCACGAAGCTGGCCTACCAGGAGGAGAGCCACAAGGCGGCCCTGAAGGCGGCACAGGACAGCGAGGCCGCCCTCAAAGACGAATATGAGACCGAGGCGGCAAACTGGGCTGAGACGAGGCAGGCGTTGAGCCAAGGCTACAGCCGGGTGGAAGACTTGATTGACGGTAAGCTGCCTTCTTCTTTGCTTCCTTGCCTGCCTCCTACGATCTGATTCATTTTTTGACTTTGTGCCACTTCTTTCCTCTTTGTGCAGATTACTTTCCCATCTACTCTGCTGCCGCCACCCAAGCCATCGAGGCCTACCGCGACGCGCGACGGCAGGCGGGGGCCGAGATCGCGCCGGGTGCCAGCCGGTCACTTGAGGAGCAGCTCCTGGGGCTTCAAGCCCGCCTGCAGCCGGCCCACCGCATGCTCTGCCGTCTTCAGCGCGCCGAAGCGCAAGTGCTGGCCGCCCTCTGGCCTGGCGAGGTGATTCCGCGCACCCCAAGTCAGACTGCCAACTGGCTGGAGGTCGCAGTTGGCCGCTTCGAGGCTTGGAAGGCGTCAGTGGCCCGGTCTGGCGCAGGGCGGGCACTGGAGTTTGTCCGAGCCTAGTATCCAAGGCTGAACTTAGACTAGTTGAGCACCTGGCGGCAGGAGGCTGACGAGGAGCTGGAGGCGGTGCTGCCGGCTATCGTCCAGCGCGCCTCGGCGATTGCCGAGTACACCGACACTAGCGCCTTTGCCCCTGAGGTCGATGACGCTGGCGTCGCTCAGCCGGAGGAGTGGTTCGGGCTGAACCCGGCCGAAGGTGAAGACTTGGCGGAGGATATTACCTCCAGTGATGAGGGCGAAGGGGAAGAGGGAGAGGATGATGAAGACGCTGCGCCGGATGGTGAAGCGACCAGCCCACCTCAGCCCGATCGTGCCTCTAGCAATGATGCCGAGACTCGCTAGCCGGTTACTCCTCCAGCCAGCACGGCCGACTCCGCCAACCTGTCCAACTCGCCCGTTGTTCCCCTGGCTTGATCCGCCGTCCTTGCTTTCCTGCTTGTTACTCTTTTGAACAATCTTTAAATTTGCGCAGTTCCACCCATTGGGGGTGTATTCAGACTATGTTGAATGCTGGCCTTTCGAAGGTCTTTTGTGTAAATATTATGCATGTGTTTAGCTTCCATTTATGTTTGCTTTTTATCCTTTGCCTTTTTCCTTTGACGCCTTCCCTTGGTCGCCGCCTTCCCAGCCGGACAGCTGCTCTACAGTCTGTGGCCGGAGAAGGACTTGGTCATTTTTGGGAAGGCAAGTACTCAAGCTTTCTCAGATTGCAGCAAGGTGAACAGGAAGTCGGCCAGCCGACTGCTCTGGTAGCCGGCTGGCGGGGTGGGAGGCCGGTTCGCGTTATATAAGTTCATTGGTCCTTATCCGTTTTTCGCGTGGGCATCCTTTCCTGCCCTTGGCTCTTGCCAGTCGGACAGTCGATTCTTCGAGCTGCGACTTTTGGCAAGAAGGGGCTTGGGTGCTGGCACGCTACTTGTCTGACTGCAGGTGGAACTTTAGATATAACTTGAGGCGGCGAGTCCCCGGGCCGACTGGTCGAACCTGGTGCCGGACGAAGAAAGCAAGTGTGGTAACATAATCGTATGCGTGATACTCATCATTCATAGATAAAAGAGGGTAGTCCCTGAGTGCTCCTTGGGGCACCCCTTGTCTCGTACTTAGTACAAAAGGTAGCGTGCTACGTACTACTTTTTAACTGTAAAATCTTCGGAGGAGATTGGCGTTCCACTGTCGTTCCGACTCCTTGCCGGAATCATCTCTCTTGCGTGCCTTCGGCTTCTGCGCGTCGATTAGGTAGTAGGAGTCGTTGCCTAAAGCTCTGCTGATGATGAAGGGGCCCTCCCAAGGGGCCGAGAGCTTGTGCTGGCCGGCTGTTCGCTGGATCAACCGGAGCACAAGATCGCCCTCTTGGAAAGATCTTGGCTTGACCTTCCGGCTGTGGTAGCGGCGCAGACCCTACTGATAGATGGCGGACCGACTGAGGGCTAACATCCGGCCTTCTTCCAGCAGGTCAACGTCGTCTTCTCGTGCTTCCTTGGCTTTCGCCTCCGTGTACATGGTGACCCGAGGCGAGTCGAACTCGATGTCAGTTGGGATGACAGCATCGGCACCATATACAAGGAAGAAAGGGGTGAAGCCGATCGACTTGTTTGGGGTAGTGCGTAAACTCCAGAGGACGGCCGGCAGCTCGTCGAGCCAACAGCCGGCCGAACGCTCCAGTGGCACGACCAGTCGGGGCTTGATGCCAGAGAGGATGAGGCTGTTTGCTCGCTCGACCTAGCCGTTTGACTGCGGGTGGGCAACGGACGCTAGGTCCAGCCGGATGCCGTGTGTTGCGGAGAAACGTGCCAGTGCTCCCTTTGCAAAATTTGTGCCGTTGTCGGTGATGATGCTATGCGGCACACCATACCGGGTTGTAATATCTGCGATGAAAGTAATGGCAGTCGGCCCATTCAACTTCTTGATCGGCTTTGCCTCAATCCACTTGGTAAATTTGTCCACAGCGACAAGCAGATGTGTCATGCTGCCGCGTGCCGTCTTGAACGGGCCCACCATGTCCATCCCCCAGACGGCAAAGGGCCAGCTGAGGGGGGTGGTCTTGAATGCAGAAGCCGGCAGGTGTTGCTTGGAGCTGAAAACTTGGCACCCTTTGAAGTGTTTGAGTAGTTCCTTGGCGTCTTCCAAAGCAGTCGGCCAGAAGAATCCATGGCGAAAAGCTTTGGCGACGAGTGATCTTGAGACTGCGTGGTGGCCGCATTCCCCTTGGTGGATGTCCCTGAGGATTGCTATGCCCTTCTCTGGTTCGACGCAGCGCTGGAAGACTCCAGTGACGCTGCGCCTAACAAGCTCTCGGCTGACGATTGTGTAGGCTCCGGCTCGGTGTTGAACCTGTCTTGCCAAGATCTCGTCGGTTGGCAGCTCTCTGTTTACTAAGAAGTTGAGGATGGGCTGGGCCCATGATGGGCTGTGACTTCTTCTACTGTCAGGACTGCCACTATGATAGGGGCGGGTGGGCTGGGTGGTGAAGAGTTGGAGTCGGAGTCGGCCACCGCCTGTTGTGTTGATGCAGTCCCCGGGCCGGCTGCAGTAGCCCCCGGGCCGAGTTCTGAATTCCCCGGGCCGGGTGCGACTATGGCAGTCCCCGGGCCGCCTGTTGGAGTCCCCGCGCCGCCTGCTTGGTTTCTCAAGTCGGATCCGACTGCGTTGGGGTCAGGCAGCACGAAGATGGAATCAGATTCTGGAGACGGCTTGATAGACGGCTTGAGGAGGCGGTGGAGAGAAATGCCAGCTGGTATGGCTTGCCGGGTGGATCCTACTCGTGCCAGGGCATCTGCTTGCATGTTGTCGGCACGTGGTACATGAAGGAACTCACATCCTTCAAAATATCCACTGATTTGCTGGACGAGGAAACGATAGCTCGCCATGTTTGCGTCCTTGGCGTCCCAGTCACCGGATGACTGATGGATCACAAAATCCGAGTCGCCATAGCACAGGATCTGGCGGATGCCGAGCTCTTTGGCTAGCCGGAGCCCGTGTATGAGCGCCTCGTACTCGGCCACATTGTTGGAGGCGGCAAAATGAATTTGCAATGTATACTTGAGCTTGTCGCCCTTGGGAGAGGTGAGGATGATGTCAGCTCCCAAGCCGGTGTGCATCTTGAACCCATCGACGTGCATACGCCAGTGAGTGGAGTCGAAGTGCATCCAGTAGTCGATCAACCAATCCTCCGGCTTCACGGAGTCGTTGTACTTGGGCGTGTCTCTTGGTAGCAAGAACCCTTTGGGGAAGGGCTCGTCGCGGATGCGGGGGCCGAAGCAAGGCGGGCCGACATCATCTTCTTCTTCCAGGGCCAGGGATCGCGCAAGGGGGTCGATCCGGTGGCAAGCATCATTCTCGCCGACTCCTTCGCGGCGACCCAGCCGGCCGCTGAGAGTCGGATGCGTGACAGGCGGCGGGGTAGGGCATCTCTCCCCACGAGGCGGAGGAGGAGGGGGGTTACCCCACCACTCCACGGCTCGAGGGCGGCCCTCTGCGTCACACTCGATGGAGATTCGAGTCCGGCTGCGGCTGGCAGCCAGCTCCTTTTCTTTTCTCGTGCGGGTGTTGCCCGCGGTCGGTGTTCGGGACGTCGCGCCGTGCTCTCGGCGCGGGGGAGGACTCTCGGTGCAGACGCCGGCTTCATGCCGCTCTGTCGCCGCATCGATAAGTTGCTGGATGCGTCTGGTCATGTAGGGGAGCTCGTCAGTCCCCAGCCCATTCAACTCGTCTGCGGACGCCTGGGCGGCGCGCAAGTTCTCGAGAGGCGTGGCATAGACTGGGCGGTCCGCTCCCAGCATGTCGGCAATAGCCGTGCCGTGTTTCTTGACAATGTCGACGCGGCTCGGCCCGTCTGGAGGCGGCGTGCTGAAGGCGGCACGGTCGACCTCGCGCTGGTGAGCCTCGGTGAGGCGTCTCATGGTGGCTAGCTTCTGGCCCTCTGCAACGAGGGCGAGGTGGCGCGCCTCCAATGTCTTGGCGTCCGCATCAGCCGGGACGGGGGCGGACAAGTCGGGGAGCGCTGTCTGCAAGGCGTCGTGGGCGTTTTCGCCTGAGGCGGTGCCGTGGCTGATGACCAGTACCTCGGTAATGGCACTGCCGCTGCTGTCGGCTTGAGGAAGAGGGTCGTTGATGATTACCATGTTGGTGGGGAAGGCTTCAAGGGATGCCGTGTCGGAGTCGACAAGCATTGGGTCGGTGGAGCCAACCGACTCCAAGTCCGCGGCAAGCTCGCCGGAGACGTGGAGTTGGTCGAGGAGGCTGGCGAGGTGGCTCTCGGGGCAGTCTATGCACACGTCGGATGCGGGCTCATCGGAGATGCGAGCCTCGCCAAGAAGATCGGCGAGGCAGCTCTCCGCATAGGCGTCGGCGACGTCTTGCAGCGCGTCAGGGCAAGCGCCATCGGGCGAGCCGGTCTGGCTACTCACATTGGGAAGGAAGAGGGTTCCCGTCCAGAACAGGTCTCCGCATGACGGTGCACCTGGCCCCATGGTGGGCGCCAAATGTCGGGGGGTTGGTGCGACATATGCCAATGGATGGCTTATCATTGTGGGAGCCAATAAAACATCGCCGGTGCCTGGAAACGGGATAAGGCGAAGACATGCACGCCGGCGAATCTTACCCAGCTTCAGGGCTCTCCGTGGAGATAACACCCCTAATGCTGCTCTGCGGGGTCTCCGCATGATCACTAGCTCGACGGGTGGCTACAGGATGCTCCTTGAGCTGTTTTGTGAAAGGATGAAGGAGGGCAAGGCCAACCCGCCCCTCTTCTCCTTGTGGTGTCTAAAACTATTCGAAGAGAGATCTCCCTCTGCATGGGAGCCCTGGGGGTATATATAGGCCTACCCCCCAGGGGTACAATGGTAATCCGACTGGGCATGGGCCCTAGCCGTCTGTGTCTATGCCCATCGGCTTCTTCGCTGACTGGTGGGGCCCGCCGACTGGTGGGCCCCGCCGGCTGCCGGTCCTCTTGTCGACAGGCCGGCCCCACCGCTCGGGGGCTCTGTGGGGGGCTGGTTACTGTGGCCCCGCCCTTAGTGGCGAGGGCTTCGTCTTGGCAAGCATGGCTACAGTGCCACCGCCGGGCGGCTTATCACTGTAGCCTTACCTCGTCTTATCTCCTTAATGGGGCGCCTCCTTCGAGGGAGTGGACTGGCCGGCTACTGGGAATCGGCCGTACCCCAGGCCGACTAGGGGTGGCCCGTCCGCCTTCGGGTGTCTCCATGACGGATGGGTCCCGCCGCCCACGGGTCGTACTGACGGCTCGTCGTGGGTGACATCATGGTCAATATGGCAACAGTGTCGCGCCGAACAGGTGAGGGCCACCCGTACGGCGTACTGTGGCTAGGCATGCTCCGGGATTCGAGGGTGGTAGGTTTCGCTGTAGCCACGCCCCGTCTCATCGCCGTTATGTGGATGCAGATTTTAAGGGCACGATCTGGGCCGCCTGCTGAGGGGGGGGGGCTTCTTGGAGTCGGCCTTCTTGTGGCCGGCTTCGTGGAGCCGGCCCTCTCGGGGCTTTCTTCTTGGAGATTTTTAGGTCTAGGCCGCCTTCGCACAGCCGGCCTGAGGGGCAGTCCGCTGGAGGAAGACGGCCCCACATCTTGGATGCTTGAAGGCCCGATCGGCCTATAATTTTTCTGAAGTGCCAGGGGGAGCCGGCTAGGCTACCCATGGTTATTTACTCCGTCAGTTTTGCAAGGTAGTTTGGAAATCTTTCCTCGAGAAATCATCATATAGTGTAGGCACAATCGAGAGTAGTCAAACATCCAATCAAGTTTCTAGGCAAGCCTGTAGTGATAAGATTAACAGTTCTAAGGTTGTGGATCATGTCAATAGACTCATCAAGGGTAGGATGCAAAGGATCAACATGAGGTGCACAAGGGCTAGTAATGTACTTGTTCAAATGTTGTTCATTGAAAATCTCAAGCATCTCATTTTTCCACTCATGAAAGAACTCTCCATGAAGAATAGGCACTCTACGTCTAAGACTCCCCAATGTAGACTGATCCATCTTCCTCCAATGGTGATTAAACCAAAGCAATGGAGACTAAAGCTCTGATACCAATTGAAAGGATCGAGAAGAGGTGTCTAGAGGGGGGGTGAATAGACTCTAAGTAAGAAAAGTTGCAGTTTTAAATTCTTTAAGTTGAAGTGGAGTTTTGGCACAAGTTTAAACATTCACAATACATATCAAGCAAGCATGACAAGAGTATATGAGCAGCGGAAAGTAAAGCATGCAAGTTGCAAGAATGTAAAGGGATGGGATTGGAGTGTGCAAACACAATTTGGAGACACAGAAATTTTTTATCCGTGGTTCCGATAGGTGGTGCTATCGTACATCCACGTTGAAGGAGACTTCAACCCACGAAGGGTAACGGTTGCGCGAGTCCACAAGGGCTCCACCCACGAAGGGTCCACGAAGAAGCAACCTTGTCTATCCCACCATGGCCGTCGCCCACGAAGGACTTGCCTCACTCGGGTAGATCTTCACGAAGTAGGCGATCTCCTTGCCCTTACAAACTCCTTGGTTCAACTCCACAATCTTGAGGGAGGCTCCCAAGTGACACCTAGCCAATCTAGGAGACACCACTCTCCAAGAGGTAACATATGGTGTGTTGATGATAAACACTTTTCTCTTGTGCTTCAAATGATAGTCTCCCCAACACTCAACTCTCTCTCATAGGATTTGGATTTGGTAGAAAGAAGATTTGAGTGGAAAGAAACTTGGGGAAGGCTAGAGATCAAGATTTATGTGGTTGGAATTGAATATCTTGACCTCAACACAAGTGTAGGTGGTTCTCTCTCAGAAAATGTATGTTGGAAGTGTAGGCATGTTCTAATGGCTCTCTCTACGAGTGAAGAGTGGGTGGAGGGGTATATATAGCCTCCACACAAAATCTAACCGTTACACACAATTTACCAAACTCGGTGGGACCGAAACATGAAACTCGGTCGGACCGATTTGGTTCATAATGTGACCATTAGACATTTCGGTGGGACCAACATGATCAACTCGGTGGGACCGATGTGCTAGGGTTAGGGTAAAACCTCAACTTGGTTTGACCGATTACACAAACTCGGTGGGACCGATTTGGGTAATAAGCGAAACAGAGAGTTGGCCAAGCAAACTCGGTGGGACCGATTGCATACCTTTGTGGGACCGTAATTATTGCAATAGGCAACAGAGAGTTTGCAAGCCCATCTCGGTGAGACTGTGATCTGATACGTCTCCAACGTATATATAATTTTTGATTGTTCCATGCTATCAAATTAACTATTTTGGATGTTAATGGGCTTATTTTTACACTTTTATATTATTTTTGGGACTAACCTATTAACCGGAGGCCGAGCCCAAATTGCTGTTTTTTTGCCTATTTTAGAGTTTCACCGAAACAGAATATCAAACGGAGTCCAGATGGAATAACACCTTCGGGAGCATTATTTTTTGGAACGAACGTGATCCAGGAGACTTGGAGTGGACGTCAAGAAACAATCAAGGAGGCCACGAGGCAGGGGGCGCACCCACCCCCTCGGCGCGCCCTCCACCCTTGTGGGCCCCTCGTTGCTCCACCGACCTACTTCTTCCTCCTATATATATCCATATACCCCGCAAACATCCAGTAGCACCACGAAAACCTAATTCCACCGCCGCAACCTTCTGTACCCAAGAGATCCCATCTTGGGGCCTTTTCCGGAGCTCCGCCGGAGGGGGCATTGATCACGGAGGGCCTCTACATCAACTCCATGGCCCCTCCGATGATGTGTGAGTAGTTTACTTCAGACCTTCAGGTCCATAGCTAGTAGCTTGATGGCTTCTCTCTCTTTGGATCTCAATACAAAGTTCTCCTCGATTCTCTTGGAGATCTATTCGATGTAATATTCCTTTGCGGTGTGTTTGTCGAGATCCGATGAATTGTGGGTTTACGATCCAGATTATCTATGAACAATATTTGAATCTTCTCTAAATACTTTTATGCTTGATTGGTTTATCTTTGCAAGTCTCTTCGAATTATCAGTTTGGTTTGGCCTACTACATTGATCTTTCTTGCAATGGGAGAAGTGCTTAGCTTTGGGTTCAATCTTACGGTGCTTGATCCCAATGACAGAAAGGGAAATGACACGTATTGTATTGTTGCCATTGAGGATAAAAAGATGGGGTTTACATCATATTGCATGAGTTTATCCCTCTACATCATGTCATCTTGCTTAAGGCGTTACTCTGTTCTTATGAACTTAATACTCTAGATGCATACTAGATAGTGGTCGATGTGTGGAGTAATAGTAGTAGATGAGAATCGTTTCGGTCTACTTGTCATGGACATGATGCCTATATATATGATCATGCCTAGATATTCTCATAATTATTCGCTTTTCTATCAATTGCTCGACAGTAATTTGTTCACCCACCGTAATACTAATGCTATCTTGAGAGAAGACACTAGTGAAACCTATGGCCCCGGGTCTATTTTCCATCATACAAGTTTCCAATCTACTTTATTTTGCTATCTTTTACTTTCAATCTATATCATAAAAATACCAAAAATATTTATCTTATTATTATCATCTCTATCAGATCTCACTCTTGCAAGTGGCCGTGAAGGGATTGACAACCCCTTTATCGCGTTGGTTGCGAGGTTCTTATTTGTGCGTGTAGGTACGAGGTGACTCGTGCGTGGTCTCCTACTGGATTGATACCTTGGTTCTCAAAAACTGAGGGAAATACTTACGCTGCTTTACTGCACCACCCTTTCCTCTTCAAGGGAAAACCGACGCAGTGCTCAAGAGGTAGCAAGAAGGATTTCTGGCGCTGTTGCCTGGGAGATCTATGCCAAATCAAGACATACCAAGTACCCATCACAACTCCTATCCTTCGCATTACATTATTTGCCATTTGCCTCTCGTTTTCCTCTCCCTCACTTCACCCTTGCCATTTTATATGCCCTCTTTTTCCATTCCCCTTCTCTTTTTCATTTCATATCTTTTGCATGTTTCTTGTTTGCTTGTGTGTGGGATTGCTTGCTTGTCACGATGGCTCAAGATCATACTAAATTGTGTGACTTTGCCAATACCAAGAATAATGATTTTATTAGCACTCCGATTGCTCCTCTTACCGATGTTGATTCTTGGGAAATTAATACTGCTTTGTTGAATCTTGTCATGAAAGATCCGTTTTCTGGCCTTCCTAGTGAAGATGCCGCTTCCCATCTAAACAACTTTGTTGATTTGTGTGATATGCAAAAGAATAAATATGTGGATAATGATATTGTTAAACTTTAGATATTTCCGTTTTCACTTAGAGATCGTGCTAAAGCTTGGTTTTCGTCTTTGCCTAAAAATAGTATTGATTGATGGAATAAGTGCAAAGATGCTTTTATCTCTATGTATTTTCCTCCCGCTAAGATCATCTCTCTTAGAAACGATATTATGAATTTTAAGCAACATGATCATGAACATGTTGCACAAGCTTGGGAGAGGATGAAATTAATGATACATAATTGCCCTACACATGGATTAAATTTATGGATGATTATACAGAAATTTTATGCCAGATTGAATTTTGCTTCTAGAAATCTTTTAGATTCGGCCGCGGGAGGCACTTTTATGGAAATCACTTTAGGATAAGCTAGCAAACTCCTAGATAATATTATGGTTAATTATTCTCATTCTCAATGACACACTGAAAGATCTACTAGTAAAAAGGTGCATGCAATTGAAGAGATTAATGTTTTGAGTGGAAAGATGGATGAACTTATGAAATTGTTTGCTAATAAGAGTGCTCCTACTGATCCTAATGATATGACTTTGCCTACTTTGATTGAGAATAATAATGAATCTATGGATGTAAATTTTGTTGGTAGGAACAATTTTGGTAATAACGCGTATAGAGGTAATTTTAATTCTACGCCGTTTCCTAGTAATTCCTCTAATAATTATGGTAATTCCTACAACAATTCTTATGGAAATTATAATAATATGCCCTCTAATTTTGAATCTAGTATTAAAGAATTTATTACTTCACAAAAGAGTTTCAATGCTTTGATTGAAGAAAAATTGCTTAAGATTGATGAGTTGGCTAGGAACGTGGATAGAATTTCTCTTGATGTTGATTCTTTGAAACTTAGATCTATTCCATCTAAGATGATATCAATGAGTCTCTCAAAGCCATGAGAATTTCCATTGATGAGTGCAAAGAAAGAACCGCTAGGATGCGTGCTAAGAAAGATTGTTTTGTAAAAGCGTGTTCTTCTAGTTTTCATGATAATAAGGATGAAGATCTAGAAGTGATTGATGTGTCCCCTATTAAATCTTTGTTTTGCAATATGAATCTTGATAATGATGGGACTGGAGATGAGTCAACTTTAGTTAGAAGGTGTCCCAAAAATTCGGAGTTTTTAGATTTTGATGCAAAAATTGTTAAAAGTGGGATTGAAGAGGTTAAAACTTTAAATAGCAATGAACCCACTATCTTGGATTTCAAGGAATTTAATTATGATAATTTATCTTTGATAGATTGTATTTCCTTGTTGCAATCCGTGTTAAATTCTCCTCATGCTTATAGTCAAAATAAAGCTTTTACTAAACATCGTTTATGCTTTGATGCAATCTTATGAAGAAAAACTTGAGTTGGAAGTTTCTATCCCTAGAAAACTTTATGATGAGTGGGAACCTACTATTAAATTAAAAATTAAATATCATGTGTGCTATGCTTTGTGTGATTCGGGTGCTAGTGTTTCCATGATTCCAAAAACTTTGTGTGATTTGCTAGGTTTCCGTGAATTTGATGGTTGTTCTTTAAACTTGCACCTTGCGGATTCCACTATTAACAAACCTATGGGAAAGATTAATGATGTTCTTATTGTTGCAAATAGGAATTATGTGCTCGTATATTTCATTGTTATTGATATAGATTGCAATCCTTCATGGTAGACCTTTCCTTAGAACGATTGGTGCAATTATTGATATGAAGGAAGGGAATATTAAATTCCAATTTCCATTAAGGAAAGGCATGGAAAACTTCCCTAGAAAGAAAGTTTATTACCATATGAATCTATAATGAGAGCCACTTATGGATTGCCTACCAAAGATGGCAATACCTAGATCTATCCTTGCTTTTATGCCTAGCTAGGGGCGTTAAACGATAGCGCTTGTTGGGAGGCACCCCAATTTTATTTTTATTCCTTAATTTTTGATACTGTTTAGTAATAAATGATTTATCTAGCCTCTGTTTTTTTTCTCTTTTTTGTGTTTAATTAGTGTTTGTGCCAAGTAGAACCATTGGGAAGACTTGGGGGAAGTCTTTTTGATCTTGCTGTAAAAACAGAAACTTTACCGCTCGCGAGAATTGCTGCCATTTTTTATTGGAGAGTGATATTTAGTTAATTCTTTTTGAAGATAATTAACATATAAATTCCTCACGTCCAGCAATTTATTTTAGAATTTTTGGGGTTCCAGAAGTTTGCGTTAGTTACAGATTACTACAGACTGTTCTGTTTTTGACAGATTCTGTTTTTCTTGTGTTGTTTGCTTATTTTAATGAATCTATGGCTAGTAAAAGAGTTTATAAACCGTAGAGAAGTTGGAATATAGTAGGTTTAACACCAATATAAATAAATAATGAGTTCATTACAGTACCTTGAAGTGGTGTTTTGTTTTCTTTCGCTAACGGAGCTCACGATATTCTCTTGTTAAGTTTTGTGTTGTGAAGTTTTCAAGTTTTGGGTTAAGATTTGATGGATTATGGAACAAGGAGTGGCAAGAGCCTAAGCTTGGGGATGCCCAAGGCACCCCAAGGTAAAATACAAGGACACCAAAACGCCTAATCTTGGGGATGCCCCGGAAGGCATCCCCTCTTTTGTCTTCGTTCATCGGTAACTTTACTTGGAGCCATATTTTTATTCGCCACATGATATGTGTTTTGCTTGGAGCGTCTTGTATGATTTGAGTCTTTTCTTTTTAGTTTACCACAATCATCCTTGATGTACACACCTTTTGAGAGATACACACATGAATTAGAATTTATTAGAATACTCTATGTGCTTCACTTATATCTTTTGAGCTATATAGTTTTTGCTCTAGTGCTTCACTTATATCTTTTAGAGCACGGTGGTGGTTCTATTTTATAGAAATAATTGATCTCTCATGCTACACTTATATTATTTTGAGAGGCCTTTAGAACAACATGTCAATTTGCTTTTAGGCAGAATAAAAACTTTCATACAGGTGCATTGAATATTAAGAGAAGTTTGATACTTGATGATTGTTTTGAGATATGGAGATGGTGATATTAGAGTCATGCTACTTGAGTAGTTGTGAATTTGAGAAATACTTGTGTTGAAGTTTGTGATTCCCATAGCATGCACGTATGGTGAACCTTTATGTGATGAAGTCGGGGAATGATTTATTTATTGATTGCCTTCCTTATAAGCGGCGGTCGGGAATGAGCGATGGTCTTTTCCTACCAATATATCCCCCTAGGAGCATGCACGTAGTACTTTGTTTCGATAACTAATAGATTTTTGCAATAAGTATGTGAGTTCTTTATGACTAATGTTGAGTCCATGGATTATATGCACCCTCACCCTTCCACAATTTCTAGCCTCTCTAGTACCGCGCAACTTTCACCGATACCATAAACCCACCATATACCTTCCTCAAAATAGCCACCATACCAACCTATTATGGCATTTCCATAGCTATTCTGAGATATATTGCCATGCAACTTTCCACCGTTCCGTTTGCTATGACACGCTTCATCATTGTCATATTGCTTTGCATGATCATGTAGTTGACATCGTATTTGTGGCAAAGCCACCATTCATAATTCTTTCATACATGTCACTCTTGATTCATTGCATATCCCGGTACACCGCCGGAGGCATTCACATAGAGTCATATTTTGTTCTAAGTATTGAGTTGTAATTCTTAAGTTGTAAGTAAAAAAAGTGTGATGATCATCATTATTAGAGCATTGTCCCAGTGAGGAAAGGATGATGGAGACTATGATTCCCCCACAAGTCGGGATGAGACTCTAGATGAAAAAAAGAAAAAAAAAGAGGCCAAAAAGAAAGTAAAAAAAGAGAAGAAGGCTCAAATAAAAAAAGAAAAAAATGAAATGAGAGAAAAGGAGAGATGGGACAATGTTGCTATCCTTTTTCCACACTTGTGCTTCAAAGTAGCACCATGATCTTCATGATAGAGAGTCTCTTATGTTGTCACTTTCATAAACTAGTGGGAACTTTTCATTATAGAACTTGGCTTGTATATTCCAATGATGGGCTTCCTCAAATTGCCCTAGGTCTTCGTGAGCAAGCAAGTTGGATGCACACCCACTTAGTTTTTTTTGTTGAGCTTTCATACACTTATAGCTCTACTCACTCATATTGATATCTATTAATGGGCATCTCCATAGCCCGTTGATATGCCTAGTTGATGTGAGACTATCTTCTCTTTTTTTTATCTTCTCCACAACCACCATTCTACTCCACCTATAGTGCTATGTCCATGTCTCACGCTCATGTATTGCGTGAAAATTGAAAAAGTTTGAGAACATCAATAGTATGAAACAATTGCTTGGCTTGTCATCGGGGTTGTGCATGATTTAATATTTTGTGTGAGGAAGATAGAGCATAGCCAGACTATATGATTTTGTAGGGATAACTTTCTTTGGCCATGTTATTTTGAGAAGACATGATTGCTTAGTTAGTTTGCTTGAAGTATTATTATCTCTATCTCAATATTAAACTTTTATCTTGAATCTTTCGGATCTGAAAATTCATGCCACAATAAAGAAAAATTACATTTAGAAATATTTTAGGAAGCATTTCACATCAAAAATTCTGTTTTTGTCATTTACCTACTCGAGGACGAGCAGGAATTAAGCTTGGGGATGCTTGATACGTCTCCAATGTATATATAATTTTTGATTGTTTCATGCTATTATATTATCTATTTTGGATGTTAATGGGCTTATTTTTACACTTTTATATTATTTTTGGGACTAACCTATTAACCGGAGGCTGAGCCCAAATTGCTGTTTTTTGCCTATTTTAGAGTTTCGCCGAAAAGGAATATCAAGCGGAGTCCAAACGAAATGAAACCTTCGGGAGCGTTATTTTTGGAACAAACGTGATCTAGGAGACTTGGAGTGGACGTCAAGAAACAATCGAGGAGGCCACGAGGCAGGGGGGCGCCCACCCCCTGGGCGCGCGTCCACCCTCGTGGGCCCCTCGTTGCTCCACCGACCTACTTCTTCCTCCTATATATATCCATATACCCCGCAAACATCCAGGACCACCATGAAAACCTAATTCCAGTGCCGTAACCTTCTGTACTCAATAGATCCCATCTTGGGGCCTTTTTCGGAGCTCCGCCAGAGGGGGCATTGATCACGGAGGGCCTCTACATCAACTCCATGGCCCCTCCGATGATGTGAGTAGTTTACTTCAGTCCTTCGGGTCCATAGCTAGTAGCTAGATGGCTTCTTCTCTCTCTCTTTGGATCTCAATACAAAGTTCTCCTCGATTCTCTTGGAGATCTATTCAATGTAATCATCTTTTGCGGTGTGTTTGTCGAGATCCGATGAATTGTGGGTTTATGATCCAGATTATCTATGAACAATATTTGAATCTTCTCTAAATTATTTTATGTATGATTGGTTTATCTTTGCAAGTCTCTTCGAATTATCAGTTTGGTTTGGCCTACTAAATTGATCTTTCTTGCAATGGGAGAAGTGCTTAGCTTTGGGTTCAATCTTGCAGTTCTCGATTCCAATGACAGAAAGGGAAATGGCACGTATTGTATTGTTGCCATCGAGGATAAAAATATGGGGTTTACATCATATTGCATGAGTTTATCCCTCTACATCATGTTATCTTGCTTAAGGCGTTACTCTGTTCTTATGGACTTAATACTCTAGATGCATGCTGGATAGCGGTCGATGTGTGGAGTAATAGTAGTAGATGCAGAATCATTTTCGGTCTACTTGTCATAGACGTGATGCCTATATACATGATCATGCCTAGATATTCTCATACTTATTCGCTTTTATATCAATTGCTCGACAGCAATTTGTTCACCCACCGTAATACTTATGCTATCTTGAGAGAAGCCACTAGTGAAACCTATGGCCCCCGGGTCTATTTTCCATCATACAAGTTTCCAATATACTTTGTTTTGCTATCTTTTACTTTCAATCTATATCATAAAAATACCAAAAATATTTATCTTATTATTATGATCTTTATTAGATCTCACTCTTGCAAGTGGCCGTGAAGGGATTGACAACCCCTTTATCGTGTTGATTGCGAGGTTCTTATTTGTGTGTGTAGGTACGAGGTGACTCACGCGTGGTCTCCTACTGGATTGATACCTTGGTTCTCAAAAACTGAGAGAAATACTTACGCTGCTTTAATGCACCACCCTTTCCTCTTCAAGGGAAAACCTACGTAGTGCTCAAGAGGTAGCAAGATCACATTGGTGAGACCGAATTGATTAGGGTTTCTGGCAGTGGCTATGTCAAGAGAACTCGGTGGCGCCGGATAGAAAGTTTTGGTGGGGCCGAGTTTGACATTTGGTTTGGGACATGTGTGGATATGAGAAAGTGGTTGAGGGCTTTGGAGCATATCACTAAGCACTTTGAGCAAGAAACTCATTAAGCAACACCTCATCCCCTCTTAATAGTATTGGCTTTCCTATGGACTCAATGTGATCTTGGATCACTAAAATAGAAAATGTAGTCCTGAGCTTTGAGCTTGAGCCAATGCTTTGTCCTCAGCATCTTGAAGGGGTTCCACATCCTCTAGTCCATGCCACTCCATTGTTGAACTTATATGAAACATACTAGGTAGAAGCATTAGTCCAACAAGAGATATGTTGACATTAATTACCAAAATCACCCAGGGAGCTCTTGTGTTTTCACTTTTTCTTTAAACAATTTGGCATTCTCATAGGCCTGGGTTCTCCACTCATCAAGTGAGCTAATGTCAAATATTCTCTTCTCACCAGCAAGTTTCAAATCATAATTGAGCTCTTTAATGGCCCAATATGCCTTATGTTCTAGTTCGAGAGGTAAGTGACATGCTTTACCATAAACCATTTTATACGGAGACATACCCATAGGATTTTTGTATGCAGTTCTATAGGCCCATAATGCATCATCAAGTTTCTTAGACCAATTCTTTCTAGATCTATTGACAGTCTTTTGCAAAATTAATTTAAGCTCTCTATTACTCAATTCTACTTGACCACTAGACTGTGGATGATAAGGAGATGCAATTCTATGATTAACATCATACTTAGCAAGCATTTTACGAAAAACACCATGAATAAAATGTGAACCACCATCAGTCATTAAGTATCTAGGGACTCCAAACCTTGTAAAAATAACTTCTTTAAGCATCTTAATAGAGGTGTTATGATTAGCAATACTAGTTGGAATAGCTTCTACCCACTTAGTAATGTAATCAACATCAACTAAAATATGTGTATACCCATTAGAGGAAGGAAACGGCCCCATATAATCAATGCCCCAAACATCAAATGGTTCAATAACAAGTGAATAATTCATAGGCATTTCTTGACATCTACTAATATTACCAATTCTTTGACATTCATCACAAGACAAGACAAACTTACGGGCATCCTTGAAGAGAGTAGGCCAATAAAAAACCGGATTGCAATACCTTATGTGCAGTTCTATCTCCAGCGTGGTGTCCTCCATAAGCCTCAGAGTGACACTTGCGTAGGGTATGTTCCTGTTCATGCTCAGGTACACAACGTCTAATAACACCATCTACTCCTTTATAATGGTGTGGGTCATCCCAGAAGTAATGTCTTAAATCATAGAATTTTTTTTGCTGGTATGTGAAACTAGGTGGTATAAATTTAGTAACAATGTATTTAGTAACAATGTAATTAAAAAATCAGCATACCATAGAGCAGTACGAGAAGCATTTATGACAACTAGTTGTTCATCAGGAAAGCTATCATCAATAGGTAGTGGGTCATCAAGAACATTCTCTAACCTAGACAAGTTGTCTGTAACGGGGTTCTCAGCTCCCTTTCTATCAATAATATGCAAATCAAATTCTTGTAATAAGAGAACCCATCTAATAATTTTAGGTTTAGCATCTTTCTTTTCCATAAGATATTTAATAGCAGCATGATCAGTGTGAACAGTGACTTTAGAATCAACAATATAAGGTCTGAAGTTATCACAAGCAAATACAACTGTTAAAAATTCTTTTTCAGTAGTAGCATAATTTCTCTGGGCACTATTATCGGTGTCAAAACCGGCGGATCTTGGGTAGAGGGTCCCGAACTGTGCGTCTAGGATTCATGGTAACAGGAGACAAGGGACACAATGTTTACCCAGGTTCGGGCCCTCTCTATGGAGGTAATACCCTACGTCCTGCTAGATTCATATTGATGAATATGGGTGTTACAAAAGTTGATCTACCACGAGATCGTGATGGCTAAACCCTAAAAGCCTAGCCTATATGACTATGGTAATGAATGTGTCCTTTCCGGACTATCCCCTCCAGTTTATATAGGCACTGGGGGGTCTAGAGTTTACATAGGGTTGGTTACATAAGAAGGAATCTTCATAGTCAGTCGCCAAGCTTGCCTTCCAAGCCAAGAAGAGTCCAATCCGGACTTAGATATAGTCTTCGGCCTTCATGTCTTCGCAGTCCATCAGTCCGGCCCATGGATAATAGGCCGGACGCCCAAGGACCCCCTAGTCCAGGACTCCCTCGGTAGCCCCTGAACCTGCCTTAAATGACGAGGAGTTCGGCGCGCAGATTGTCTTCGGCATTGCAAGGCGGGTTCCCTTTTACCCGAACTTCAAAATAGTCTTCGGATGCGTGATGTCTACTACACAACCTTCTTCTTGTAGACATTGTTGGGCCTCCAAGTGCAGAGGTTTGTAGGACAGTAGCAAATTTCCCTCAAGTGGATGACCTAGGGTTTATCAATCCGTAGGAGGCATAGGATGAAGATGGTCTCTCTCAAGCAACCCTGCAACCAAATAACAAAGAGTCTCTTGTGTCCCCAACACACCCAATACAATGGTAAATTGTATAGGTGCACTAGTTCGGCGAGGAGATGGTGATATAAGTGGTATATGGATGATAGATAAAGGTTTTTGTAATCTGAAAATATAAAAACAGCAACGTAACTAATGATAAAAGTGAGCGTAAACGGTATTGAAATGCGTTGAAACAAGGCCTAGGGTTCATACTTTCACTAGTGCAAGTTCTCTCAACAATAATAACATAATTGGATCACATAACTATCCCTCAACATGCAACAAAGAGTCACTCCAAAGTCACTAATAGCGGAGAACAAACAAAGAGATTATGGTAGGGTACGAAACCACCTCAAAGTTATTCTTTCCAATCAATCCGTTGGGCTATTCCTAGAAGTGTCACAAACATCCATGGAGTTCGTACTAGAATAACACCTTAAGACACACATCAACCAAAACCCTAATGTCACCTAGATACTCCAATGTCACCTCAAGTATCCGTGGGTATGATTATACGATATGCGTCACACAATCTCAGATTCATCTATTCAACCAACCCATAGAACCTCAAAGAGTGCCCCAAAGTTCTACCGGAGAATCATGACGAAAACGTGTGCCAACCCCTATGCATTGGTTCATGGGCGGAACCCGCAAGTTGATCACCAAAGCATACATCAAGTGAATCACGTGGTATCCCATTGTCACCGCAGATACGCACGGCAAGACATACATCAAGTGTTCTCAAATCTTTAAAGACTCAATCCGATAAGATAACTCCAAAGGGGAAACTCAATTCATTACAAGAGAGTAGAGGGGGAGGAGAAACATAAGATCCAACTATAATAGCAAAGCTCGCGATACATCCAGATCGTGCCAACTCAAGAACACGAGAGAGAGAGAGAGAGATCAAACACATAGCTACTGGTACATACCCTCAGCCCTGAGGGAGAACAACTCCCTCCTCGTCATGGAGAGCACCGGGATGATGAAGATGGCCACCGGAGAGGGATTGCCCCCTCCGGCAGGGTGCTGGAACGGGTCTAGATTGGTTTTCGGTGGCTACGGAGGCTTCTGGCGACGGAACTCCCGATCTATTGTGCTCCCGGATGTTTTTAGGGTATATGGAGATATATAGGTGGAAGAAGTATGTCAGGGGGGCACGAGGGTCCCACGAGGGTGGAGGGCGTGCCCCCCTGCTCGTCCTCGAGTAGGTAAATGATAAAAACAGAATTTTTGATGCGAAGTGCTACTTGGCATAATTTCAACCTAATTTTTCTTAATTGTGGCATGAATATTCAGATCCGAAAGATTCAATATAAAAGTTCATATTGACATAAAAATAATAATACTTCAAGCATACTAGCTAAGCAATTATGTCTTATCAAAATAACATGGCCAAGGAAAGTTCATCCCTACAAAATCATATAGTTTAGTCATGCTCCATTTTCGTCACACAAGAATGCTCTCATCATGCACAACCCCGATGACAAGCCAAGCAATTGTTTCATACTTTAGTAATCTCAAACCTATAAACTTTCACGCAATATATGAGCACGAGCCATGGACATAGCACTATGGGTGGAATAGAATATAATTAGGGGGGTTATGTGGAGAAGAAAAAAAAGGAGAAAGTCTCACATCAACGAGGCTAATCAATGGGCTATGGAGATGCCCATCGATTGATGTTAATGCAAGGAGTAGGGATCGCCATGCAACGGATGCACTAGAGCTTTAAATGTATGAAAGCTCAACAAAAGAAACTAAGTGGGTGTGCATCCAACTTGCTTTCTCACGAAGACCTAGGGCACTTGAGGAGGCCCATTGTTGGAATATACAAGCCAAGTTCTATAATGAAAATTCCCCACTAGTGTATGAAAGTGACAAAACAAGATACTCTCTATCATGAAGATCATGGTGCTACTTTGAAGCACAAGTGTGGCAAAGGATAGTAACATTGTCCCTCCTCTCTTTTTCTCTCATTTTTTGGGCCTTCTCTTTTTTATGGCCTTTCTCTTCTTTTGGGCCTTCTCTTTTTTTATGGCCTTTCTCTTTTTTTCTTTTTTTTCCTCACTTGGGACAATGCTCTAGAAAATATGATCATCACACTTCTATTTATTTACAACTCAATGCTTACAACTCGATACTAGAACCAAGATGACTCTATATGAATGCCTCCGGCGGTGTACCGGGATATGCAATGAATCAAGAGTGACATGTATGAAAGAATTATGAACGGTGGATTTGCTACCAATACTATGTCAACTACATGCTCATGCTAAGCAATATGACAATGATGAATGTGTCATGATAAACGGAATGGTGGAAAGTTGCATGGCAATATATCTCAGAATGGCTATGGAAATGCCATAATAGGTAGGTATGGTGGCTGTTTTGTGGAAGATATAAGGAGGTTTATGTGTGACAGAGCGTATCATATCACGGGGTTTGGATGCACCGGTGAAGTTTGCACCAACTCTCAATGTGAGAAAGGGCAATGCACGGTATCAAAGAGGCTAGCAATGATGGAAGGGTGAGAGTGCGTATAATCCATGGACTCAACATTAGTCATAAAGAACTCACATACTTATTGCAAAAATCTACAAGTCATCAAAAACCTCTGCACTACGCGCATGCTCCTAGGGGGATAGATTGGTAGGAAAAGACCATCGCTCGTCCCCGACCGCAACGCATAAGGAAGACAATCAAAGAACACCCCATGTTTCAAATTTTTTACATAATGTTTACCATACGTGCATGTTACGGGACTTGCAAACTTCAACACAAGTATTCCTCAAATTCACAACTACTCAACTAGCACAATTTTGATATTATTACCTCCATATCTCAAAGCAATCATCAAGCATCAAACTTCTCTTAGTATTCAATGCACTTATATGAAAGTTTTTATTATTCTTGGATGCCTAGCATATTAGGATTATTTAAGAAAATTACCATGCTATTTAAGACTCTCAAAATAATATAAGTGAAGCATGAGAGTTCATCTATTTCTTTAAAATAAAACTACCACCGTGCTCTAAAAGGATATAAGTGAAGCACTAGAGCAACAACAAACTACTCCGAAAGATATAAGTGAAGATCAATGAGTAGTTGAATAATTATGCAACTATGTGAAGACTCTCTAACATTTAATAATTTCAGATCTTGGTACTTTATTAAAACAGCAAGAAAAACAAAATAAAATGATATGACGCTCCAAGCAAAACACATATCATGTGGCGAATAAAAATATAGCTCCAAGTAAAGTTGCCGATGAACGAAGACGAAAGAGGGGATGCCTTCCGGGGAATCCCCAAGATTAGGCTCTTGGTAGTCCTTGAATATTACCTTGGGGTGCCTTGGGCATCCCCAAGCTTAGGCTCTTGCAACTCCTTATTCCATAGTCCATCGAATCTTTACCCAAAACTTGAAAACTTCACAACACAAAACTTAACAGAAAACTCGTAAGCTCCGTTAGTATAAGAAAATAAATCACCACTTAAAGGTACTGTAATGAACTCATTATTTATTTATATTGGTGTTAAACCTACTGTATTCCAACATATCTATGGTTTATAAACTCTTTTACTAGCCATAGATTCATCAAAATAAGCAAACAACACATCGAAAACAGAATCTGTCAAAAACAGAACAGTATGTGGTAATATGGATCAAACGTATACTTCTGGAAATCATAAAATTCTCAAATACATTGCTGGACCTGAGGAATTTATCTATTAATCATCTTCAAAAAGAATTAACTAAATATCACTCTCCAAATAAAAATGGCAGCAATTTTCGTGAGCGCTAAAGTTTCTGTTTTTTACAGCATGATCATAAAGACTTCACCCAAGTCTTCCCAAAGGTTCTACTTGGCACAAACACTAATTAACACATAAAACTACATCAAAACAGAGGCTAGATTAATTATTTATTACTAAACAGGAGCAAAAAGAAAGGAACGAAAATAAAATTGGGTTGCCTCCCAACGAGCGCTATCGTTTAACGCCTCTAGCTAGGCATGATGATTTCAACGATGCTCACATAAAAGATAAGAATTGAAACATAAAGAGAGCATCATGAAGAATATAACTAACACATTTAAGACTAACCCACTTCCTATGCATAGGGATTTTGTGAGCAAACAACTTGAGGGAACAAGAATCAACTTGCATAGGAAGGTAGAACAAGCATAACTTCAAAACTTTAAGCATATAGAGAGGAAACTTGATATTATTGCCATTCCTACAAGCATATATTCCTCCCTCATAATAATTTTCAGTAGCATAATGAATGAATTCAACAATATAACCAGAACGTAAAGCATTCTTTTCATGATCTACAAGCATAGAAATTTTATTACTCTCCACATAAGCAAAATTCTTCTCATTCGGAATGGTGGTAGTATCATAAGAAACTCGAATACTATAAATTGTTTCCACATTAAAAGAGTAATGTTTAGAAAAAGGGTAATCATAATCATGACAAGTTTTATAAATATAATCATCACTACTTTTTATACCATATGTATCATCACAATAATTATCATAAGTAGGAGGCATGCTATCATCATTATAAATTTGCATATCAAAACTTGGGAGACTAAAAATATCATCTTCATTAAACATGGAATCCCCAAGCTTGGGACAAACATTAATTGCAGAAAATATATTCTCAAAAACATCATATTCATCAAACATAGCATCCCCAAGCTTGGGCATTTTCATATCATAAGCATAATCACTCTCATCATTAATAGTATGGATAGAACCAATATTATAGCAATTATCATATTCTTACAAGCAAGTGCCAAAAAGATTTTCAAGATCATAAGAAGTATCATTATCTTCCACAATTATATTTTCATGAGGCACAATAGTAATAGGAGCAGCATTATTTGGGATAGATATATTTTTACCTCTCTTCCTTTTTCTTTTCTTCTTCTTCACCACATCATGTGTGGGTTCAATCCTCTTTTTGGAGCTCCTTATTAATGAGATTGGTTGAATAGGAGGCTCCTCCTCGTTACCTAATTCATCATAACAAATAATAGGAGGATATTGGGAAGTCTCTTCCCTTTTATTAGTATTCTCTTCATCTTCTATTTGTTTTCTTTTCTTTATGTAGTTGGCAATATAAGGATTTTCAATACAATTCACCGCACAATACATATAAATCTTCTCTAGATCAAAATCAAGAAATCTATCAAGATTAAATTTTGGAATACCCTCAGTAATACGTTTCATTTCCTCATACCCTAAAAGAAGACTAAGCTCTTTATGATGCTCAAGGGTAATCAAATTATCACAAATTTTGGATACGATTCGGTGATGAAACAATTTGCATTGGAGATTTAAATGACCATGTTCATTGCAAAGTTCACAAGGGGCGCAAAAAATATTGAATTTTTCAGCTAAATCATCAAGACTTTCTTGCAACAATTTAGTTTCTAAGTACTTATGCCTCTTGAAATATCTATCTTCCCTATTTGGTGTGTACTTGCAAACCCAATGCACTCCACAAAAATTGACATGTTTATAGGAGACATTTTCATCATAACTAGTGCAATCATCATTAGTACCATGGATATTCAAGGAGTTCATACTAACAACATTTCAATCATGCTCATCATTCAAAGATTTAGTGCCAAACATTTTAATGCATTCTTCTTCTAACACTTTGGCACAATTTTCCTTTCGATCATACTCACGAAATATATTAAAAAGATGAAGCGTATGAGACAAACTCAATTCCATTTTTTTGTAGTTTTATTTTATAAACTATACTAGTGCTAAAACAAGAAACTAAAAGACTCGATTGCAAAATCTAAAGATATACCTTCAAGCACTCACCTCCCCGGCAACGGCGCCAGAAAAGAGCTTGATGTCTACTACACAACCTTCTTCTTGTAGACGTTGTTCGGCCTCCAAGTGCAGAGGCTTGTAGGACAGTAGCAAATTTCCCTCAAGTGGATGACCTAAGGTTTATCAATCCGTAGGAGGCGTAGGATGAAGATGGTCTCTCTCAAGCAACCCTGCAACCAAATAACAAAGAGTCTCTTGTGTCCCCAACACACCCAATACAATGTTAAATTTTATAGGTGCACTAGTTCGGCGAAGAGATGGTGATACAAGTGGTATATGGATGATAGATAAAGGTTTTGTAATCTGAAAATATAGAAACAGCAAGGTAACTAATGATAAAAGTGAGCGTAAACGGTATTGCAATGCGTTGAAACAAGGCCTAGGGTTCATACTTTCACTAGTGCAAGTTCTCCCAACAATAACATCATAATTGGATCACATAACTATCCCTCAACATGCAACAAAGAGTCACTCCAAATTCACTAATAGCGGAGAACAAACGAAGAGATTATGGTAGGGTACGAAACCACCTCAAAGTTATTCTTTCCAATCAATCCGTTGGGCTATTCCTATAAGTGTCACAAACAGCCCTAGAGTTCGTACTAGAATAACACCTTAAGACACACATCAACCAAAACCCTAATGTCACCTAGATACTCCAATGTCACCTCAAGTATCCGTGGGTATGATTATATGATATGCGTCACACAATCTCAGATTCATCTATTCAACCAACACACAGAACCTCAAAGAGTGCCCCAAAGTTCTACCGGAGAATCACGACGAAAACGTGTGCCAACCCCTATGCATAGGTTCATGGGCGGAACCCGCAAGTTGATCACCAAAACATACATCAAGTGAATCACGTGGTATCCCATTGTCACCACAGATACACACGGCAAGCCATACATCAAGTGTTCTCAAATCTTTAAAGACTCAATCCGATAAGATTACTTCAAGGGGAAAACTCAATCCATTACAAGAGAGTAGAGGGGGGAAGAAACATCATAGGATCCAAATATAATAGCAAAGCTTGCGATACATCAAGATCGTATCACCTCAAGAACACGAAAGAGAGAGAGAGAGAGAGAGAGAGAGAGAGAGAGAGAGAGATCAAACACATAGCTACTGGTACATACCCTCAGCCCCGAGGGAGAACTACTCCATCCTCGTCATGGAGAGCACCGGGATGATGAAGATGGCCACCGGAGAGGGATTGCCCCCTCCGACAGGGTGCCGGAACGGGTCTAGATTGGTTTTCGGTGGCTACGGAGGCTTCTGGCGGCAGAACTCCCGATCTATTGTGCTCCCGGATGTTTTTAGGGTATATGGAATATATAGGCGGAAGAAGTATGTCAGGGGGGCACGAGGGGCCCACGAGGGTGGAGGGCGCGCCCCCCTGCCTCATGGCCTCCTCGTAGATCTCCTGACGTGCACTCCAAGTCTTCTGGGCTTCTTCTGATCCAAAAATAGGTTCCGTGAAGTTTTAGGTCAATTGGACTCCGTTTGGTTTTCCTTTTCTGCGATATTCTAAAACAAGGTAAAAATAGAAACTGGCACTGGGCTTTGGGTTAATAGGTTAGTCCCAAAAATGATATAAAAGTGTATAATAAAGCCCTTAAACATCCAAAACAGTAGATAATATAGCATGGAGCAATCAAAAATTATAGATACTTTGGAGACGTATCAATGCGATGATAGTATCCGGACCTATCACACACACCATACAAAACCATAGAGAGAATATATATATATATATATATATATATATATTTGCACGAGTCTAATCCGCTGACAGCTTTGTACAATATGACATCACACCTGCCTGATCATAATTTTGGACCGTTTTTCGTCTGCCGCTCCACGTTTCGAGATGTGATTGCCATTGGCACGTCTTGTGGAAGCAGAGATCGTGCCCCCTTATTACAGGATTCTAATCAATACGGGTGTGGGTGACCCAACCGTGCCGTTTTGCACGGCCCTTGGGAATAGGCGAGTTCAATGCGAGTGGGGAGACGCTTGACATTCGTGGCCTTTATAAGGGGATAAGGATTCCCTACCTTTACCCGCACCTCAGCCCCTTCTTAGCCTTTCCGTCCCTGAGCTCCAGCGCCCAAGCTTCTAGCTTTTCCCTCAACCGAGAAAACACTCCAAAAATGTCTGAATCTGGAGCTGGGGGCAAGTGGATGGCCTCCTCCGTCAACAATAAGGATATCAAGGCGCTCCGGGAGGCTGGATATCTGGCCAAGGAGATTGCTCACCGACTCCCGAATAAGGGACAGATCGTCCCTACTCCAGAGCCCCACGAGAGGGTTGTTTTCCTCACACATTTCGTCCACGGGCTGGGTTTCCCCCTCCACCCCTTCGTTCGTGGACTGATGTTTTACTACGGGCTAGACTTCCATGACCTAGCCCCCAACTTCATCCTCAACATCATGGCATTCATTGTTGTGTGCGAGGCCTTCCTCCGCATTCCGCCTCATTTCGGCCTATGGTTGAAGACCTTCAACATGAAGCCAAAGGTGGTGAGCGGCCAACAAGCAGAATGCGGTGGCGCCATGGTGGGCAAGATGCCCAATGTTACCTAGCCTGAAGGCCCGTTTGCGGAGACGGTGAAAGGGTGGGAATCGGGGTGGTTCTATATCACCGAGCCGCGCGATGCCAACTGGGTGGCGGCCCCCGAATTCAGATCTGGATTCCCGATGCGGCTCACCTCTTGGCAAGAGAGGGGCCTAACCTGGGGTCCCTCAGACGAACTGACTGGGCTCCAGACGTGTGTCCAGAATATGATGGATAGGAAGATCAAGCACGTCAACGTGGTCCAGGTCATGCTCAGTCGTCGGGTTCTCCCGTGCTAATGCCGGACTTGCTATCTGTGGGAGTACTATCCGGCCAAGCACCAAACGCTACAAGAGCTCTTTGGCACAACGCACGAACAAATCTAGAAAGTGCTCTTCAAGGCCAGCGAGACGCCACCGCCCACGACCGAAGATCGCGGGCTTAGCTTAAAACGCCAGGATAACCCGGTATGCTTCTTCTAATATTTTCAAGGCGTACCCTTTACTAGCATATTTTGAGAAAAAGCTTAAGCCTTCCTACCTGTGTTTTCAGGCCTGGATCAAGATAGTGGAGGGGATTAACAGTCCGGCTCCGCTACCCGAAGACCAAGAATTCCCATTGTTGACAAAAATGCTTTTTCTAGCGCCTTATGAGGTGCAAGAGAAGATGGCCAAGAAAGCGGCCAAAGGGGCCAAGAAGGGCCTTCACCGAAAAGGCGCTTCAGACATGATGTCCGAAGACGAGACTTCCTCTTCGTCCACCGACGACGATGACGAGGAGGCAGAAGAAAGCGACTCCCCACCTGAGGTGGGGAGGAAGAAGAGAGCGGCCTCCACAAATCCGGAGGGGGAAGCACCTAAAGGGTTAGAGGTACCCACGCGGATAACTCCATGTGGGATGTGGACAGCAGTCCAGAGCAACCTCGCCAGACCAAGCCTCAGGCCGCCTCGTAAGTACCAGGATTCTAAAACATCTAGCTTTCCCGGTTTGTAATATTGATAAACCTTGTTATTGCAGTCCAGCGCGCGATGGCTCCCCGCGATCTTCGTCCGAGGGATCGCTAGACTCGAAGGAGATGGCTAGCATGTCTCAGCCACCTGCTCATTTTGTCTGTCCCAAGGGTGACGATGAGGTGGTGTTGAAGGAAATATGCCCTAGAGGCAATAATAAAGTTATTATTTATTTCCATATTTCATGATGAATGTTTATTATTCATGCTAGAATTGTATTAACCGGAAACATAATACATGTGTGAATACATAGACAACCAGAGTGTCACTAGTATGCCTCTACTTGACTAGCTCGTTAATCAAAGATGATTATGTTTCCTGACCATGAACAATGAGTTGTTATTTGAGTAACGAGATCACATCATTAGTTGAATGATCTGATTGACATGACCCATTCCATTATCTTAGCACCTGATCGTTTAGTATGTTGCTATTGCTTTCTTCATGACTTATACATGTTCCTATGACTATGAGATTATGCAACTCCCGTTTGCCGGAGGAACACTTTGGGTGCTACCAAACGTCACAACGTAACTGGGTGATTATAAAGGAGCATTACAGGTGTCTCCAAAAGTAGATGTTGGGTTGGCGTATTTCGAGATTAGGATTTGTCACTCCGATTGTCGGAGAGGTATCTCTGGGCCCTCTCGGTAATACACATCACATAAGCCTTGCAAGCATTACAACTAATATGTTAGTTGTGAGATGATGTATTACGGAACGAGTAAAGAGACTTGCCGGTAACGAGATTGAACTAGGTATTGGATACCGACGATCGAATCTCGGGCAAGTAACATACCGATGACAAAGGGAACAACGTATGTTGTTATGCGGTCTGACCGATAAAGATCTTCGTAGAATATGTAGGAGCCAATATGGGCATCCAGGTCCCGCTATTGGTTATTGACCGAGACGTGTCTCGGTCATGTCTACATTGTTCTCGAACCCGTAGGGTCCGCACGCTTAAGGTTACGATGACAGTTATATTATGAGTTTACATGTTTTGATGAACCGAAGGAGTTCGGAGTCCCGGATGAGATCGGGGACATGACGAGGAGTCTCGAAATGGTCGAGACGTAAAGATTCATATATTGGATGATATGGTTAGGCCAAGGGGTCAAGCCCATGAGGCTTTAGATCGGTGCAAAAAGGAGTTTTGCGGAGGCCAGGGGGCCAAACGCCGGAGACCCTGGCGTCTGGCCCTGGGCCAGACGCCGAGGCCCATGGCGTCTCGGCCAGACGCCAAGGATTGTGGCGTTTGGTCCTGGAGTCCGAGTGGGACTCTTGCCTTTCGGGCAAAACCGACTTTGAGGAGGCTTTTGCTCCAAGTTTCGACCCCGGGGCTCAACATATAAATAGAGGGGCAGGGCTAGCACAAAAGGTACAACAAGTTGATCCACGTGATCTATTCCTTAGCCGTGTGCGGTGCCCCCTGCCACGATATACCTCGATAATACTGTAGCGGAGTTTATGCGAAGCCCTGCTGCTGTAGTTCATCAAGATCGTCACCACGCCGTTGTGCTGACGGAACTATTCCCCGACACTTTGCTGGATCAGAGTCCGGGGATCGTCATCGAGCTGAACGTGTGCTCGAACTCGGAGGTGCCGTAGTTTCGGTGCTTGATCGGTTGGATCGTGAAGACGTACGACTACTTCCTCTATGTCGTGTCATCGCTTCCGCAGTCGGTCTGCGTTGGGTACGTAGACAACACTCTCCCCTCGTTGCTATGCATCACATGATCTTGCGTGTGCGTAGGAATTTTTTTGAAATTACTACGAAACCCTACAGTGGTATCAGAGCCAGGTTATTTATGTTGATGTTATATGCACGAGTAGAACACAAGTGAGTTGTGGACGATACAAGTCATACTGCCTACCAGCATGTCATACTTTGGTTTGGCGGTATTGTTGGACGAGACGACCCGGACCAACCTTACGCGTACGCTTACGCGAGACCGGTTCCCTCGACGTGCTTTGCACATAGATGGCTTGCGGGCGACTGTCTCTCCAACTTTAGTTGAACCGAGTATGGCTACGCCCGGTCCTTGAGAAGGTTAAAACGGAGTCTATTTGACAAACTATCGTTGTGGTTTTGATGCGTAGGTGAGATTGGTTCTTACTTAAGCCCGTAGCAGCCACGTAAAACATGCAACAACAAAGTAGAGGACGTCTAACTTGTTTTTGCAGGGCATGTTGTGATGTGATATGGTCAAGGCATGATGCTGAATTTTATTGTATGAGATGATCATGTTTTGTAACCGAGTTATCGGCAACTGGCAGGAGCCATATGGTTGTCGCTTTATTGTATGCAATGCAATCGCGATGTAATGCTTTACTTTATTACTAAACGGTAGTCATAGTCGTGGAAGCATAAGATTGGCGAGACGACAACGATGCTACGATGGAGATCAAGGTGTCGCGCCGGTGACGATGGTGATCATGACGGTGCTTCGGAGATGGAGATCACAAGCACAAGATGATGATGACCATATCATATCACTTATATTGATTGCATGTGATGTTTATCTTTTTATGCATCTTATCTTGCTTTGATTGACGGTAGCATTATAAGATGATCTCTCACTAAATTATCAAGAAGTGTTCTCCCTGAGTATGCACCGTTGCCAAAGTTCATCGTGCCCAGACACCACGTGATGGTCGGGTGTGATAAGCTCTACGTCCATCTACAACGGGTGCAAGCCAGTTTTGCACACGCAGAATACTCAGGTTAAACTTGACGAGCCTAGCATATGCAGATATGGCCTCGGAACACGGAGACCGAAAGGTCGAGCGTGAATCATATAGTAGATATGATCAACATAACGATGTTCACCATTGAAAACTACTCCATCTCACGTGATGATCGGTCATGGTTTAGTTGATTTGGATCACGTAATCACTTAGAGGATTAGAGGGATGTCTATCTAAGTGGGAGTTCTTAAATAATATGATTAATTGAACTTAAATTTATCATGAACTTAGTCCTAGTAGTATTTTGCAAATTATGTTGTAGATCAATAGCTCGCGTTGTTGCTTCCCTGTGTTTATTTTGATATGTTCCTAGAGAAAATTGTGTTGAAAGATGTTAGTAGCAATGATGCGGATTGGATCCGTGATCTGAGGTTTATCCTCATTGCTGCACAGAAGAATTATGTCCTTAATGCACCGCTAGGTGACGGACCTATTGCAGGAGCAGATGCAGACGTTATGAACGTTTAGCTAGCTCAATATGATGACTACTTGATAGTTTAGTGCACCATGCTTAATGGCTTAGAATCGGGACTTCAAAGACGTTTTGAACGTCATGGACCATATGAGATGTTCCAGGAGTTGAAGTTAATATTTCAAGCAAATACCCGAGTTGAGAGATATGAAGTCTCCAACAAGTTCTATAGCTAAAAGATGGAGGAGAATCGCTCAACTAGTGAGCATGTGCCCAGATTGTCTGAGTACTACAATCGCTTGAATCAAGTGGGAGTTAATCTTCCAGATAAGATAGTGATTGACAGAATTCTCTAGGCACCATCACCAAGTTAGTAGAACTTCGTGATGAACTATGATATGCAAGGGATAACGGAAACGATTCCCAAGCTCTTCGTAATGCGGAAATTGACGAAGGTAGAAATCGAGAAAAAAACATCAAGTGTTGATAGTAGACAAGACCACTGGTTTCAAAGGGCAGAGGGAAGAAGAGGAACTTCAAGAAGAACAGCAAGCAAGTTGCTGCTCAAGTGTAGAAGCCCAAGTCTGGTCCTAAGCCTGAGACTAAGTGCTTCTACTGCAAAGGGACTGGTCACTGGAAGCGGAACTACCCCAAGTGATTGGTGGATAAGAAGGATGGCAAAGTGAACATAAGTATATTTGATATACATGTTATTGATGTGTACTTCACTAGTGTTTATAGCAAACCCTCAGTATTTGATACTAGTTCAGTTGCTAAGATTAGTAACTCGAAACGGGAGTTGCAGAATAAACAGAGACTAGTTAAGGGTGAAGTGACGATGTGTGTTGGAAGTGGTTCCAAGATTGATATGATCATCATCGCACACTCCCTATAATTTCGAGATTAGTGTTGAACCTAAATAAGTGTTATTTGGTGTTTGCGTTGAGCATGAATATGATTTGATCATGTTTATTGTAATACGGTTATTCATTTAAGTAAGAGAATAAATTGTTGTTCTGCTTATATGAATAAAACCTTATATGGTTACACACCCAATGAAAATAGTTTGTTGGATCTCGATCATAATGATACACATAATCATAATATTGAAACCAAAAGATGCAAAGTTAATAATGATAGTGCAACTTATTTGTAGCACTGCCGTTTAGGTCATTTTGGTGTAAAGCGCATGAAGAAACTCCATGCTGATGGGCTTTTGGAATCACTTGATTATGAATCAGTTGATGCTTGCGAACCATGCCTCATGGGCAAGATGACTAAGACTCTGTTCTTCGGAACAATGGAGCGAGCAACAGATTTGTTGGAAATCATACATACTGATGTATGTGGTCCGATGAATATTGAGGATCGCGACAAATATCATTATTTTTGATCTTCACAAATGATTTGAGTAGATATGAGTATATCTACTTGATGAAACATAAGTCTGAAACATTTGAAAAGTTCAAAGAATTTCAGAGTGAAGTGAAAAATCATCGTAACAAGAAAATAAAGTTTCTACGATCTGATCGTAAAGAAGAGTATTTGAGTTACGAGTTTGGCCTTCAGTTAAAAACAATGTGAAATAGTTTCACTACTCATGCCACCTGGAACACCACAATGTAATGGTGTGTCCGAACGTCATAACCGTACTTTATTGGATATACTGCAATCCATGATGTATCTTACCGATCTACCACTATCGTTTTGGGGTTATGCATTAGAGATAGCTGCATTCACGTTAAATAGGGCACCATCAAAATCCGTTGAGACGACACCTTATGAACTGTGGTTTGGCAAGAAACCAAAGTTGTCGTTTCTTAAAGTTTGAGGTTGCAATGCTTATGTGAAAAAGTTTCAACCTGATAAGCTCAAACCCAAATCTGAGAAGTGCGTCTTCATAGGATACCCAAAAGAAAAAATGTTGGGTACACCTTCTATCACAGATCCGAAGGCAAATTCGTTGCTGAGAATGGATCCTTTCTAGAGAAGGAGTTTCTCTCGAAAGAAGTGAGTGGGAGGAAAGTAGAAAACTTGATAAGGTAATTGTACCTTCTCCTTTATTGGAAAGTAGATCATCACAGAAATTTGTTCCTGTGACTCCTACACCAATTAGTGAGGAAGCTAATGATGATGATCATGAAACTTCAAATCAAGTTACTACCGAATCTCGTAGGTAAACCAGAGTGAGATCCGCACCAGAGTGGTACGGTAATCCTGTTCTGAAAGTCATGTTACTAGACCATGACGAACTTGCGAACTATGAGGAAGCGATGATGAGCCCAGATTCCGCAAAATGGTTTGAGGCCATGAAATCTGAGATATGATCCATGTATGAGAACAAAAGTATGGACTTTGATGGATTTGTCCGATGATCGGCAAGCCATAGAAAATAAATGGATCTTCAAGAGGAAGACAGACGCTGATAGTAGTGTTACTATCTACAAAGCTAAAATTGTCGCAAAAAGGTTTTCGACAAGTTCAAGGTGTTGACTACGATGAGAGATTCTCACTCGTATCTATGCTTAAAGTCTGTCCGAATCATGTTAGCAATTGCCGCATTTTATGAAATCTGGCAAATGGATAAACAAAACTAAATTCCTTAATGGATTTAATAAAGAAGAGTTGTATGCGATGCAACTAGAAGGTTTTGTCAAATCCAAAAGGTGCTAACAAAATGTGCAAGCTCCAGCGATCCATCTATGGACTGGTGCAAGCATCTCGGAGTTGGAATATACGCTTTGATGAGTTGATCAAAGCATATAGTTTTATACAGACTTGCGGTGAAGCCTGTATTTACAAGAAAAGTGAGTGGGAGCACTACAACATTTCTGATAAGTATATGTGATTGACATATTGTTGATCGGAAATAATGTAGAATTATTCTGTAAAGCATAAAGGAGTGTTTGAAAGGAATTTTTCAAAGAAAGACTTCGGTGAAGCTGCTTACATATTGAGCTTCAAGATCTATAGAGATAGATCAAGACGTTTGATAAGTTTTTTCAATGAGTACATACCTTGACAATATTTTGAAGTAGTTCAAAATGGAGCGGTCAAAGAAAGAGTTCTTGCCTGTATTACAAGGTGTGAAGTTGAGTAAGACTCAAAGCCCGACCACGGCAGAAGATAGAAAGAGAATGAAAGTCATTCCCTATGCCTTGGCCATAGGTTCTATAAAGTATGTCATGTTGTATACCAGATCTATTGTATACCCTGCACTGATTTGGCAAGGGAGTACAATAGTGATCTAGGAGTAGATCACTGGACAGGGGTCAGAATTATCCTTAGTAAAATAAGGATATGTTTCTCGATTATGGACGTGACAAAAGGGTTCGTCGTAAACGGTTACGTCGATGCAAGTTTTTGACACTGATCCAGATGATTCTAAGTCTCAATCTGGATACATATTGAAAGTGGGAGCAATTAGCTAGAGTAGCTCCGTGCAGAGCATTGTAGACATAGAATTTTGCAAAATACATACGGATCTGAATTTGGCAGGCCCGTTGACTAAGATTCTCTCACAAGTAAAACATGATCACACCTTAGTACTCTTTGGGTGTTAATCACATAGCGATGTGAACTAGATTACCGAATCTAGTAAACCCTTTGGGTGTTGGTCACATGACGATGTGAACTATGGGTGTTAATCACATGATGATATGAACTATCGATGTTAATCACATGGTGATGTGATCTAGATTATTGACTCTAGTGCAAGTGGGAGACTGAAGGAAATATGCCCTAGAGGCAATAATAAAGTTATTATTTATTTCCTTATTTCATGATGAATGTTTATTATTCATGCTAGAATTGTATTAACCGGAAACATAATACATGTGTGAATACATAGACAACCAGAGTGTCACTAGTATGCCTCTACTTGACTAGCTCGTTAATCAAAGATGGTTATGTTTCCTGACCATGAACAATGAGTTGTTATTTGAGTAACGAGATCACATCATTAGTTGAATGATCTGATTGACATGACCCATTCCATTAGCTTAGCACCTGATCGTTTAGTATGTTGCTATTGCTTTCTTCATGACTTATACATGTTCCTATGACTATGAGATTATGCAACTCCCGTTTGCCGGAGGAACACTTTGGGTGCTACCAAACGTCACAACGTAACTGGGTGATTATAAAGGAGCATTATAGGTGTCTCCAAAAGTAGATGTTGGGTTGGCGTATTTCGAGATTAGGATTTGTCACTCCGATTGTCGGAGAGGTATCTCTGGGCCCTCTCGGTAATGCACATCACATAAAGCCTTGCAAGCAATGCAACTAATATGTTAGTTGTGAGATGATGTATTACGGAACGAGTAAAGAGACTTGCCAGTAACGAGATTGAACTAGGTATTGGATACCGACGATCGAATCTCGGGCAAGTAACATACCGATGACAAAGGGAACAGCGTATGTTGTTATGCGGTCTGACCGATAAAGATCTTCGTAGAATATGTAGGAGCCAATATGGGCATCCAGGTCCCGCTATTGGTTATTGACCGAAGACGTGTCTCGGTCATGTCTACATTGTTCTCGAACCCGTAGGGTCCGCACGCTTAAGGTTACGATGACAGTTATATTATGAGTTTACATGTTTTGATGAACCGAAGGAGTTCGGAGTCCCGGATGAGATCGGGGACATGACGAGGAGTCTCGAAATGGTCGAGACGTAAAGATTCATATATTGGATGATATGGTTAGGCCAAGGGGTCAAGCCCATGAGGCTTTAGATCGGTGCAAAAAGGAGTTTTGCGGAGGCCAGGGGGCCAAACGCCGGAGACCCTGGCGTCTGGCCCTGGGCCAGACGCCGAGGCCCATGGCGTCTGGGCCAGACGCCAAGGATTGTGGCGTTTGGTCCTGGAGTCCGAGTGGGACTCTTGCCTTTCGGGCAAAACCAACTTTGAGGAGGCTTTTGCTCCAAGTTTCGACCCCGGGGCTCAACATATAAATAGAGGGGCAGGGCTAGCACAAAAGGTACAACAAGTTGATCCACGTGATCTATTCCTTAGCCGTGTGTGGTGCCCCCTGCCACCATATACCTCGATAATACTGTAGCGGAGTTTATGCGAAGCCCTGCTGCTGTAGTTCATCAAGATCGTCACCACGCCGTTGTGCTGACGGAACTCTTCCCCGACACTTTGCTGGATCGGAGTCCGGGGATCGTCATCGAGCTGAACGTGTGCTCGAACTCGGAGGTGCCGTAGTTTCGGTGCTTGATCGGTTGGATCGTGAAGACGTACGACTACTTCCTCTACGTCGTGTCATCGCTTCCGCAGTCGGTCTGCGTTGGGTACGTAGACAACACTCTCCCCTCGTTGCTATGCATCACATGATCTTGCGTGTGCGTAGGAAATTTTTTGAAATTACTACGAAACCCTACAGGTGTCGCAAAAGATCATCCCCGACCGGGGGGCTTCCGGAGATCATCGGGGCAGTGCCCCAGGACGATTCCTCAATTGCCGGACGCATGGGGGGAAAAGCCCCTACGAGGACCGGCGACGGGGGCGGGGTTCCCTTCGGACCTGAGCCGGGTACCATTCCAGAGACCTATGTGTCTCTGTAGTCCAGTGAACAGCATGCTCCGAGAGGAGGGAGTGTGCATGTTCCGCCGGTGACCTCTATCCAACTAGATGCACCAGATAACCTGCTGGAGGCGCTACAAGGCGCCTCTATTGTGGATGCACACCGCGCCCTTATGGGCACGGTAATAGGGAAGGTCCAGCTCGTGAAAATCGGACTGACCGAAGCCTACACTAGCCTTCTATCAGGCTTTGAGGTAAGTAATGCGTTTGTAGGAAGAATATCACAGTATAGACAGTAGCCCCTGATGCTCCGTTTGGTGTTCGAAAAGAAGAAGCTGAACAGAGGATCGAAGAGAAAAAGTCGCAGGAGTCTAACATAAGTTGTCTTTGTGAATAAACAGGTGTCGCTGCAGGCTGCCACCGCTCATGCTGCAGAGGTCTCCAGACTGAAGCAGAAACTGGAGCGGACCGAGGAAGAGCTCGGCCTCGTAAAGAAGCAGCTGGAGGATAGCCAAGGTATGTGCTGATCTGCTGGTACCTTTTAAGAAAAAATGAAAAGTCCATCCAGACTGAGTTGTCGTGAACTTTGTTAGGGGCCACGACCGAGGTGGCAGCCCTCAAGAAGGCACTGGCCGAGGCCGAGGACAAAGCGGCCAAGGAGCGTGCCATGAGTGAGAAGAATGAGGCCCAGGTCAGCGAGGCGCAGCAACAGCTCGAGGACACGATCAAGAGATTTGAGTCCTTGGAGCGTGATTGTAAGGCGCAAGAGTCCAAACTGACGATGGCCCGCCGGAGCGCAAAGGATGCACGAGCCGAAGCCCAGAACTCCCTCCAGGAAATTCAGCTGGCCAAGGAGGTTACGGCGGGTAATTCTTTCACCATGCAAAGCAAGTATGTAAAAGAAACGTTCCATGTACTTATCCGAATTCGGGTTTTCCAGGGGCGTTTGCGGATCTGCCGCGCAGTATATCGGATGATGCCGAGTATTATAGAGCCGGAGAAGGGATGTCTAGGAGAAGCTGTTCTGGTCCTAGTATCTTGGACCCGAACAACCGTTGCCCTTCATAGACCAGCTAAAGCAGTTGGTCAAGCTGCACAAGTCGGCAGAGCTAGCCATGAAGGACCTAATAGACCGCCTGTGGCATGCCGAGCCTGTACCTAGCAGCTATTTCGGACTTATTAAGCGGTTCGTAAATGCCTGTCCGCGGCTCGAAACCGTGAAGCGGTCGATCTGCATTGAGGGTGCGTGTATGGCCTTTGCCTGCGTCAAGACGCATTGGGCAAAGCTGGATGCCAAGAAGCTGATGACCAAGGGGCCGCCAGAGGGCAAAGAGCATCGTCGACCCGAGCTCTATTTTGATGGTGTCCTGGAGGGGTCCCACCTTGTGGCGGAACAATGTTCGAAGGATATCATTTTCCCATGAGAACATTTGTATTATCTTGTCCTGTAATGTGGAGTAGTGATGTTATGTATTCTAATGCTTATGATTTACATTTTACCTCCTGTGCGGCCGTTTACGAAATCTCAGAGTTGACCAGTCATCGGCTTCTGCCCCCACGTAGATAGTACGGGGTGTTCGGGGTAAATCTAAACACTCTTTACTCCACATTCTGGTCCTTAAAGGAGGTGTTTAGCGCAACGAACAAGGCAATCGGACTATGCAGCCTTTACCGCCCTCACTTAGCCATAGGAGTTTGACAATTTAAAAAGTTGCCGAAGCCCCTGGTATTCGGAAGGCCGAACTAGGGGCGTTATACACGCCTAATCGGAGGGACCGACTCTTCGCATGAAGCAGTAAAAATCTCTAACGATTCAGAACCTCTCAAACAGCTAACCGGCTCTCGCCGCATCATGATAGTCAGTTTTCGGCTTTCTCTACTGAGGTGCTCATCCGGAAGAACCGGGACGCAATCGCAGTAGTTCTCCCTTTACTACCCTAGCAGATATAGCGGAATGTAGGGCAGTAAGCACAGGAGCCGGGCAACCCAACTGTTGACCAAAGACATGATTCGGAGCTGATGCATATAGTGCTATAAGTTCAGGGTGCCGAACTATACTGAAAAAGGTGTTCAAACTTTTATTGCCGTAGTACGGGGTGTAATGAAGCCCCTGGCGCAGTAATACGTACCATAGTGTATGTGTGTAATATATAATATACCCAAAGGTGAGGAAACAGGAAAAATTAAGTAATAAGCTGACGTCACTATTTATCAATCATTGTGATGTAATTAGTACGTCGAGGCGTACTTTGTGCGAGTAATGTGATAAGCAAGTAAAGCTATTTGCCATGTCACAACCAAGGCCGAGCTACGTGTGGGTATGTAAAACAAGTATGGCAATCGTTTAATAGAGACCACCTGGGGATTCCCTTGTATGCCAGAGCTTCTTGCCTCCTTAGTGTGTTCTGTAAGCGGGTCGTCCATGTAGACCTCGAAAAGAGAAAAGACCTGTGATAATAGAAAGAAAAAATAAAGACGTGCGAATCCCAGGGTCGGTCAAGCCGCACTGTGGATCGCGAGCGAGTTATGCCTTCGTCAGTACCCGTGAGGTTTTAGTGCGTAATTATGTACGCCCGGCACGGGTGCCTCCTTCCTCATCGGGGCTAGGACGAAGGCCGATTTTACTAATTCAGCTCTTGACGAACCGAACTACCCTTTTGCAGTGTAGTCCGGACCTTCTTGATGATGTCCAGGGGTTCGGCGGCCGGATTATGGTGCCGCTTTAGAAGGCCGCTCTGTACTTCTACTGCTAGGGCGGCAGTATGTTCCTCTGTACGGAGGGAACGTTCCGTGTTTCCATTTACTGTAATGACGCCGCGTGGACCGGGCATCTTGAGCTTGAGATAAGCATAATGTGGCACCGCGTTGAATTTGGCGAACGCGGTTCATCCGAGCAGTGCATGGTAGCCGCTGCGGAAGGGGACGATATCGAAGATTACCTCTTCGCTTCGGAAGTTATCCGGGGAACCGAAGACCACCTCCAGCGTGATCGAGCCCGTGCAGCGGGCTTCCATGTCTGGTATAACTCCTTTAAAGGTATTTATATCGTGGGCTTGATTCTTGAGGGCTTAATGCCCATTTTGCGTACTGTATCCCGATAGAGCGGGTTGAGGATGCTGCCACCGTCCATTAGGACTCGTGTCATGTGAAATCCGTCGATGATTGGGTCCAGTACCAATGCGGCCGAACCACCATGACGGATGCTAGTTGGATGATGATGCCTACTACACAACCTTCTCCTTGTAGACGTTGTTGGGCCTCCAAGTGCAGAGGTTTGTAGGACAGTAGCAAATTTCCCTCAAGTGGATGACCTAAGGTTTATCAATACGTAGGAGGCGTAGGATGAAGATGGTCTCTCTCAATCAACCCTGCAACCAAATAACAAAGAGTCTCTTGTGTCCACAACACACCCAATACGATGGTAAATTGTATAGGTGCACTAGTTCGGCGAAGAGATGGTGATACAAGTGGTATATGGATAGTAGATAATAGTTTTTGTAATCTGAAAATATAAAAACAGCAAGGTAACTAATGATAAAAGTGAGCGTAAACGGTATTGCAATGATAGGAAACAAGGCCTAGGGTTCATACTTTCAGTAGTGCAAGTCCTCCCAACAATAATAACATAATTGGATCATATAACTATCCCTCAACATGAAACAAAGAGTCACTCCAGAGCCACTAATAGCGGAGAACGAACGAAGAGATTATGGTAGGGTACGAAACCACCTCAAAGTTATTCTTTCCAATCACTCCGTTGGGCTATTCCTATAAGTGTCACAAACAGCCCTAGAGTTCGTACTAGAATAACACCTTAAGACACAAATCAACCAAAACCCTAATGTCACCTAGATGCTCCAATGTCACCTCAAGTATCCGTGGGTATGTTTATACGATATGCATCACACAATCTGAGATTCATCTATTCAACCAACACATAGAACCTCAAAGAGTGCCCCAAAGTTCCTACCGGAGAAACACGACGAAAACGTGTGCCAACCCCTATGCATAGGTTCATGGGCGGAACCTGGAAGTTGATCACCAAAACATACATCAAGTGAATCACATGATATCCCATTGTCACCACAGATACACACGGCAAGACATACATCAAGTGTTCTCAAATCTTTAAAGATTCAATCCGATAACATAACTTCAAAGGGGAAACTCAATCCATTACAAGAGATTAGAGGGGGGAGAAAACATCATAAGATCCAACTATAATAGCAAAGCTCACGATACATCAAGATCGTATCACCTCAAGAACACGAGAGAGAGAGAGGGATCAAACACATAGCTACTGGTACATACCCTCAGCCCCGAGGGAGAACTACTCCCTCCTCGTCATGGAGAGCACCGGGATGATGAAGATGGCCACCGGAGTGGGATTCCCCCTCCGGCAGGGTGCCGGAACAGGTCTAGATTGGCTTTCGGTGGCTACGGAGGCTTCTGGCGGCGGAACTCCCGATCTATTGTCTCCCCCGGTAATTTTAGGCTATATGGAGATATATATAGGCGGAAGAAGTACGTCAGGGGGGCCACGAGGGGCCCACGAGGGTGGAGGGCGCGCCCAGGGGGTGGGCGCGCCCCCCTACCTCGTGGCCTCCTTGAAGCTTCCTTGACGTAGATTCCAAGTCTCCCGGGTTGCTTTCCTTCCAAAAATGAGTTCCGTGAAGTTTCAGGTCAATTGGACTCCGTTTGATTTTCCTTTTCTTTGAAACCCTAAAATAGGCAAAAAAACAGAAATTGGCACTGTGCTCTGGGTTAATAGGTTAGTCCCAAAAATAATATAAAAGTGTTTAATAAAGCCCATAAACATCCAAAACAGATAATATAATAGCATGGAACGATCGAAAATTATAGATAAGTTGGAGACATATCAGATGATCATTACGATCGAAGGTGATCGGGAATGACCACCATGGGTTGAATTTTGGGGCGACTGGTTCTACCGCGTAAACGTCCCTAAGTGCGCGCTTGCACTCCCTTTTGGGGATGTGTGTAGAGTATATCATGTTCACCGTTTTGACTTGAGGCGGGAATTTCTTCTGCCCCACGTTGTTCGGTTGCCGAGGCTCCTCGTCTTCGTCCTCGCTCTGCGATTCCCCTTCCTTGTTTCCGCTATTTACCTTGCTGGCTTGCTTAAGGACCCGGCAATCTCTGGTAGTATGGTTGGCCGGTTTGTCTGGGGTGATATGTATTTGGCAAGGACGATCGAGTATGCGGTCCAAGCTGGATGGTCCTCCACCTTTCCTTTTATAGGGCTTCTTTCGCTGGCCGGATTTGGAGCCGCTGAATCCGGCGTGAACTGTGGTGTCATCGGTGTTAGCGTCATTGCTTCGGCGTTTGTGTCTGTTGCACCGGAGCTTGCTGGTGCTATTTTTGGCCTTGGAGGGGCCTGCTTCGTTGGCCGTGTTTGTGCTGTGAGCCAGCCAACTATCTTCTCCCGCGCAAAAGCGGGTCATGAGTGCCGTGAGGGATGCCATGGATCTTGGCTTTTCTTGGCCGAGGTGGCGGGCTAGCCATTCGTCACGGATGCTATGTTTGAAGGCCGCTAGGGCTTCGGCATCCGAACAGTCAACGATCTAGTTCTTTTTGGTTAGGAACCTAGTCCAAAGTTTTCTAGCTGATTCTCCAGGTTGTTGAACTATGTGGCTTAAGTCGTCGGCATCGGGTGGCCGAACATATGTACCTTGGAAGTTGTCAAGAAAGGCCTCTTCCAGGTCCTCCCAGCTGCCGATGGAATTCTCGGGCAGGCTATTCAGCCAGTGTCTAGCTGGCCCTTTGAGTTTCAGTGGGAAGTATTTGATGGGGTGGAGGTCGTCTCCCCGGGCCATGTGGATGTGGAGAATAAAGTCTTCAATCCATACTACGGGGTCGGTTGTTCCATCGTATGATTCGATATTGATGGGCTTGAACCCCTCGGGGAATTCGTGGTCCAGCACATCATCTGTAAAGCAGAGAGGGTGTGCGGCGCCTCTATATCGGGCTGCCTCACGGCGCACCCCTAATGGAGTGCGTGCAGTTATCGGCCCGGGTGTGACTAGGTTTGTCACGCCCGAATAGGTAGCCATCATCCCGAGTCGGGGAGCGTCCTCGCGATCCGTATATTGATCTGGTGTGTCCTTCTCTGCTGTCCAGCTCCTACCGAAGGTCGTATGTATGGTCCCGAGCTGTTTTGTCCCTGTTTTTGTGAGGTGGTGGGGCGGGCTGTTGTTCGGCCTGAGTTGTCGCTTTATCCCGACCGCGGGGTGGTCGGTCCGCCGCACTATCCCGACCGCGTGGTGGTCGGTCCGCATTGCGTGAGGGAGGTATGGGATTTGGTGCCTTCTCATCGAACTGAGGTAGCAGTCTATGCTTTGGGTAACTCTTGATTTGGCGCTCGAGGCCGTATTCTTCGGCTGTCAGGACGTCAGTCCACCTGTCAATGAGCAAGTTTTGATCAGCCTGAAGCTGTTGTTGTTTCTTTTTCAGGCTTCTGGCGGTAGCTATTAGCTGGCGTTAGAAGAGTTCCTGTTCTAGGGGTGCCTCAGGCACAATGAAATCCTCGCTGTCGAGGCTATCCTCATCTTCGGAGACTGGATGATAACTATTATCATCCGAGTCATTGGGTGTGGCCTGTTTATCGGGGTCATCTTGCCCGTTGTCTTGTTCCTTTTGTTCGGATGCGGCTCCTACAGGGTCTTCATTGTTTTCGGTGTCGCCTAGAGTACCATTTTCTCCGGTGCCAGTGTTGTCATTTTTTTGAGCGGCGAGGCTTGGACCGGTGTTTGGGGCGCCGGCACTTGGACTGTGTCCTAGAAGGCTTGTCCGTGACTGGATCCCCTTTGTCATCGTCGCTAGCTTCTTTAGGTGTGTCGACCATGTACACATCCTACGAAGAGGTGGCCGTCCGGTGTCCAGTGAACGGCGGGTCTTGGCCTTTCTCCATGTCGGCATCGTCGTCCATACCGTCGATGTCTTCGGAGCCGTAATTGAGCACGTCGGTTAAATCATCGACAGTGGCTATAAAGTGGGTGGTGGGTGGGAAACAAAATTTCCCATCGTCAGCCTTTGGTTTCAACCGAACATAGTTCGGCTATGAGTCCTTCTCCAAGGACAAATTCTTTAAAGAGTTTAGCACATCACCCAAGGGCGAGTGCTGGAAGATGTCTGCGGCGCTAAATTCGCAAATCGATAACCGATCTAACTCGTTGTCCGCAGGCGTACCTGATTTGGAACTCATGGCCGGAGACGAGTCCAAAGTTCCATTGACGTAGATATCACGGGGTGCCGAGTATGTGTGCGGCTTCGACGCCGGGGACTCTGTGGCTTCGGATGGCACGGTTTGCTCCGGTTCTAAGGCCATTGCAGCAGCAGGGACCATTCGCTGGATGTGATCCGGTGACAGATTTAGGTCATGTTCATCGGAGCGAGGCGGAGCGATCGCTGCGGTCTCAAATCCATTGAAGATCAAGTCTCCTCGGATATCCGCTACGTAGTTCAGGCTTCCAAACCTGATCTAGTGGCCAGGGGCGTAGCGATCGATCTGCTCTAAATGGCCAAGCGAGTTGGCCCGTAGTATGAAGCCGCCGAATATGAAAATCTGTCCGGGGAGGAAGGTTTCTCCTTGGACAGCGTCACTGTAGACGATTGAAGGAGCCATCGAACCTTTCGCGGACGGCACAGTGGAACTCTCAATGAAAGCACCAATGTCGGTGTCAAAACCGGTGGATCTCGGGTAGGGGGTCCCGAACTGTGCGTCTAGGATCGATGGTAACAGGAGATAAGGGACACAATGTTTACCGAGGTTCGGGCCCTCTCTATGGAGGTAATACCCTACGTCCTGCTTGATTGATATTGATGAATATGGGTGTTACAAGAGTTTATCTACCACAAGATCGCGATGGCTAAACCCTAAAAGCCTAGCCTATATGACTATGGTAATGAATGTGTCCTTTCCGGACTATCCCCTCCGGTTTATATAGGCACCGGGGGGATCTAGGGTTTACATAGGGTCGGTTACATAAGAAGGAATCTTCATAGTCGGTCGCCAAGCTTGCCTTCCACGCCAAGGAGAGTCCAATCTAGACTGAGGTGTAGTCTTCGGCCTTCATGTCTTCACAGGCCGGACGCCCGAGGACCCCCTAGTCCAGGACTCCCTCAACAGTCTAGAGTTTTACTAGCATATTGGATAACATTTAATTTCTTATCAACTCTTTGTCCTAAAACAATACCTACAACATAATCACTAGCATCACACATGATTTCAAAGGGTAAACTCCAATTAGGTGGCTGAATAATAGGTGCAAAAATCAAAGCTTTTTTAAGTATATCAAATGCTTCTACACAATCATCATCAAAGACAAAAGGAACATCTTTTTGTAAAAGCTTAGTCAGAGGGGTGGAAATTTTAGAGAAGTCTTTAATGAACCTCATATAAAAACCGTCATGACCAAGGAAACTTCTTATACCTTTGATGTCCTTAGGACACGACATCTTTTAAATAGCATGAACTTTAGCTTTATCAACTTCAATACCTCTTTTAGAAATTTTATGCCCCAGGACAATACCTTCACTAACCATAAAGTGATACTTCTCCCAATTCAAGACAAGATTAGTTTCTTCACATCTCTACAAAACTCAATCAAGGTTGCTTAAGCAATCATCAAAAGAATTTCCATAAACGGAGAAATCATCCATGAAAGCCTCAACAATCTTTTCACAAAAGTCAGAGAATATTGCATTCATACATCTTTGAAAGGTAGCAGGTGCATTACATAAACTAAAAGGCATATGTCAATAAGCAAAGGTACCGAAAGGGCAAGTAAAAGTGGTCTTTTCCTTATCCTCTTTCGACATAGGTATTTGAGAGAAACCAGAATAACCATCTAGAAAGCAAAAATGTGTATGTTTAGATAATCTTTCTAGCATTTGATCAATAAAAGGTAAAGGGTAATGATCCTTTTTAGTAGCTTTATTTAATTTGCGGAAGTCAATTACCATTCTATAACATGTAACAATTCTTTGTGGGATCAATTCATCTTTATCATTAGGAACAATAGTAATACCTCCCTTCTTAGGGACACAATGGGCAGGACTTACCCACTGACTATCAGCAACTGGATAAATTATACCTGCCTCCAGAAGCTTTAGTATTTCTTTTCTTACCACTTCTTTCATCTTAGGATTTAACCATCGTTGGTGATCAACAACCGGTTTAGCGTCTTTCTCCAATTTTATTTTATGCTGACATAGAGTGGGACTAATGTCCTTAAGATCATCAAGAGTATATCCAATAGAAGCATGGCGCTTCTTCAGAGTTTTCAATAATTTCTCTTCTTCCTGCTCTGAAAGGTTAGCACTAATAATAACAGGATATATCTTCTTTTCATCAAGATAAGCATATTTAAGAGTATCAGGTAATGTTTTAAGCTCAAACACGGGACCGCCTTTGGGTGGTGGAGGATCCCCTAAGATTTCAACAGGCAAAATGTGTTTCAAAATTGGTCCTTGTTTAAAGAATACTTCATCTATTTCCCGTCTTTCATTCATAAACATATCATTTTCATGGTCTAGCACATATTGTTCTAAAGGATCATTAGGAGGCACGGCAATAGAAGCAAGACCAATAATTTGAACTTTACTAGGCAATTCTTTATCATGGGGTTGTCTATGAAATTTAGCAAAGTTCAATTCATGAGACATATCCCCTAAACCAACAGAAACAATATCCTTTTTGCAGTCCATCTTAGCATTACTAGTATTCAAGAAGGGCCTACCAAATATAATGGGACAAAAGTCATCTTGTGGGGAACCAAGAACAAGAAAATCAGCAGGATATTTAACTTTCCCACACAAGACTTCAACATCTCTAACAATCCCAACAAGTAAAATAGTATCTCTATTGTCAAGCTTAATTGTAACATCTATCTCTTCTATCTCAGCATGTGCAATATCATACATAATTTCTTTGTATAAGGAATGAGGTATTGCACTTGCACTAGCACCCATATCACATAAGCCATGATAGCAATATCTCCTATTTTAACAGAAATAATAGGCATGCCCACAACATGTCTATGTTTATTTTTAATATCGGGTCTAGCAATTCTAGCAGCTTCATCACAAAGGTAAATAACATGCCCATCAATATTATCGGCCAAGAGATCTTTAACCATAGCAATACTAGGTTCAACTTTAATTTGCTCAGAGGGTGTAGGTGTTCTAATGTTACTTTTGTTGACCACAGTTAAAGCTTTAGCATGATCCTTCATTCTAACAGGGAAGGGTGGTTTCTCAATATAAGCGGTAGGAACAATAGGATCAACATTATAAGTGATAGTCTTTTCTTCAACTTTAATAGGTTCAACTACTTTTACTTCAATGGGAGGATTATATTTAAACCACTTCTCCTTAGGGAGATCAACATGAGTAGCAAATGATTCACATAAAGAAGCTTCTATCTCAGAGTCAAGTCCATATTTAGTGCTAAATTCACGAAAAGCATCGGTATCCACAGAAGATTTAACACAATCAAACTTAGGTGTTATACCTGACTCCTTACCTTCGTCGAGTTCCCAATCTTCAGAGTTGTGCTTAATTCTTTCCAATAAATCCCATCTGAATTCAATAGTCTTCATCACAAAAGAATCAGTACAAAAAGTATCGGGCATGAGCGATTATTGAGAGAAAGCCGAGCATAAAATTTTTGAACAATAATTTCTCTTGAGAGCTCATGATTGGGGCATGAATATAACATTGACTTAAGCCTCCCCAAAGCTTGAGCGATGCTTTCTCCTTCGCGAGGACAAAAATTATATATATAATTACGATCACGATGAACAAGATGCATAGGATAAAACTTCTGATGAAATTCCAGTTTCAATCGGTTGTAGTTCCATGATCCCATATCTGTTGGGTTTCGTAGTAATTTCAAAAATTTCCTACGCACACGCAAGATCATGGTGATGTATAGCAACGAGAGGGGAGAGTGTTGTCTACATACCCTTGTAGACCGTAAGCGGAAGCGTTAGCACAACGCGGTTGATGTAGTCGTACGTCTTCACGGCCCGACTGATCAAGCACCAAAACTACGGCACCTCCGAGTTCTAGCACACGTTCAGCTCGATGACGTCCCTCGAACTCCGATCCAGCCGAGTGTCGAGGGAGAGTTCCGTCAGCACGACGGCGTGGTGACGATCTTGATGTTCTACCGTCGCAGGGCTTCGCCTAAGCACCGCTACGATATTATCGAGGTGGACTATGGTGGAGGGGGGCACCGCACACGGCTAAGAGATCCAAGGGATCAATTGTTGTGTCTTTGGTGCTAGCCCTGCCCCTCTATTTATATGTTGAGCCCCGGGGTCGAAACTTGGAGCAAAAGCCTCCTCAAAGTCGGTTTTGCCCGAAAGGCAAGAGTCCCACTCGGACTCCAGGACCAAACGCCACAATCCTTGGCGTCTGGCCCAGACGCCATGGGCCTCGGCGTCTGGCCCAGGGCCAGACGCCAGGGTCTCCGGCGTTTGGCCCCCTGGCCTCCGCAAAACTCCTTTTTGCACCGATCTAAAGCCTCATGGGCTTGACCCCTTGGCCTAACCATATCATCCAATATATGAATCTTTACGTCTCGACCATTTCGAGACTCCTCGTCATGTCCCCGATCTCATCCGGGACTCCGAACTCCTTCGGTTCATCAAAACATGTAAACTCATAATATAACTGTCATCGTAACCTTAAGCGTGCGGACCCTACGGGTTCGAGAACAATGTAGACATGACTGAGACACGTCTCCGGTCAATAACCAATAGCGGGACCTGGATGCCCATATTGGCTCCTACATATTCTATGAAGATCTTTATCGGTCAGACCGCATAACAACATACGTTGTTCCCTTTGTCATCGGTATGTTACTTGCCCGAGATTCGATCGTCGGTATCCAATACCTAGTTCAATCTCGTTACCGGCAAGTCTCTTTACTCGTTCCGTAATACATCATCTCACAACTAACATATTAGTTGTAATGCTTGCAAGGCTTATGTGATGTGTATTACCGAGAGGGCCCAGAGATACCTCTCCGACAATCGGAGTGACAAATCCTAATCTCGAAATACGCCAACCCAACATCGACCATTGGAGACACCTGTAGTACTCCTTTATAATCACCCAGTTACGTTGTGACGTTTGGTAGTACCCAAAGTGTTCCTCCGGTAAACGGGAGTTGCATAATCTCATAGTCATAGGAACATGTATAAGTCATGAAGAAAGCAATAGCAACATACTAAACGATTGGATGCTAAGCTAATGGAATGGGTCATGTCAATCAGATCATTCTACTAATGATGTGACCTCGTTAATCAAATAACAACTCATTGTTCATGGTTAGGAAACATAACCATCTTTGATTAACGAGCTAGTCAAATAGAGGCATACTAGTGACACTTTGTTTGTCTATGTATTCACACATGTATTATGTTTCCGGTAAATACAATTCTAGCATGAATAATAAACATTTATCATGAAATAAGGAAATAAATAATAACTTTATTATTGCCTCTAGGGCATATTTCCTTCAGTCTCCCACTTGCACTAGAGTCAATAATCTAGATCACATCACCATGTGATTAACATCGATAGTTCACATCATTATGTGACCAACACCCAAAGGGTTTACTAGATTCGGTAAACTAGTTCACATCGCTATGTGATTAACACCCAAAGAGTACTAAGGTGTGATTATGTTTTGGTTGTGAGAGAATCTTAGTCAACGGGCCTGCCAAATTCAGATCCGTATGTATTTTGCAAAATTCTATGTCTACAATGTTCTGCACGGAGCTACTCTAGCTAATTGCTCTCACTTTCAATATGTATCCAGATTGAGACTTAGAATCATCTGGATCAGTGTCAAAAACTTGCATCGACGTAACCGTTTACGACGAACCCTTTTGTCACATCCATAATCGAGAAACATATCCTTATTTTACTAAGGATAATTCTAACCGCTGTCCAGTGATCTACTCCTAGATCACTATTGTACTCCCTTGCCAAATCAGTACAGGGTATACAATAGATCTGGTATACAACATGACATACTTTATAGAACCTATGGCCAAGGCATAGGGAATGACTTTCATTCTCTTTCTATCTTCTGCCGTGGTCGGGCTTTGAGTCTTACTCAACTTCACACCTTGTAATACAGGCAAGAACTCTTTCTTTGACCGCTCCATTTTGAACTACTTCAAAATATTGTCAAGGTATGTACTCATTGAAAAAACTTATCAAACGTCTTGATCTATCTCTATAGATCTTTGAAGCTCAATATGTAAGCAGCTTCACCGAAGTAATTCTTTGAAAAATTCCTTTCAAACACTCCTTTATGCTTTACAGAATAATTCTACATTATTTCCGATCAACAATATGTCAATCACATATACTTATCAGAAATGTTGTAGTGCTCCCACTCACTTTTCTTGTAAATACAGGCTTCTCAGAAAGTCTGTATATAACCAAATGCTTTGATCACACTATCAAAACGTTTATTCCAACTCCGAGAGGCTTGCACCAGTCCATAAATGGATCGCTGGAGCTTGCACACTTTGTTAGCTCCCTTTGGATCGACAAAACCTTCCGGTTGCATCATATACAACTCTTCTTCCAGAAATCCATTCAGGAATGCAGTTTTGACATCCATCTGCCAAATTTCATAATCATAAAATGCGGCAATCTCTAACATGATTCGGACGGACTTAAGCATCGCTACGGGTGAGAAGGTCTCATCGTAGTCAATCCCTTGAACTTGCCGAAAACCTTTTGCGACAAGTCGAGCTTTGTAGACAGTAACATTACCATCATCGTCAGTCTTCTTCTTAAAGATCCATTTATTCTCAATTGCTTGCCGATCATCGGGCAAGTCAACCAAAGTCCATACTTTGTTCTCATACATGGATCCCATCTCAGATTTCATGGCTTCAAGCCACTTTGCGGAATCTGGGCTCATCATTGCTTCTCCATAGTTCGTAGGTTTCATCATGATCTAGTAGCATGACTTCCAGAACAGGATTACCGTACCACTCTGGCGCGGATCTTACTCTGGTTGATCTACGAGGTTCAGTAGTATCTTGATCTGAAGTTTCATGATCATTATCATTGGCTTCCTCACTAACTGGTGTAGGTGTCACTGAAACAGTTTTCTGTGATGAACTACTTTCCAGTAAGGGAGCAGGTACAGTTACCTCGTCAAGTTCTACTTTCCTCCCACTCACTTCTTTCGAGAGAAACTCCTTCTCTAGAAATGATCCATTCTTAGCAACGAATGTCTTGCCTTCGGATCTGTGATAGAAGGTGTACCCAACAGTTTCCTTTGGGTATCCTATGAAGACACATTTCTCCGATTTGGGTTCGAGCTTATCAGGTTGAAGTTTTTTTCACATAAGCATCGCAGCCCCAAACTTTAAGAAACGACAACTTTGGTTTCTTGCCAAACCACAGTTCATAAGGCGTCGTCTCAACGGATTTTGATGGTGCCCTATTTAACGTGAATGCAGCTATCTCTAATGCATAACCCCAAAACGATAGTGGTAGATCGGTAAGATACATCATGGATTGCACTATATCCAATAAAGTACGGTTATGACGTTCGGACACACCATTACATTGTGGTGTTCCAGGTGGCATGAGTAGTGAAACTATTTCACATTGTTTTTTTAACTGAAGGCCAAACTCGTAACTCAAATACTCTTCTCTACGATCAGATCGTAGAAACTTTATTTTCTTGTTACGATGATTTTCCACTTCACTCTGAAATTCTTTGAACTTTTCAAATGTTTCAGACTTATGTTTCATCAAGTAGATATACTCATATCTACTCAAATCATTTGTGAAGATCAAAAAATAATGATATTTGTCGCGAGCCTCAATATTCATCGGACCACATACATCAGTATGTATGATTTCCAACAAATCTGTTGCTCGCTCCATTGTTCCGAAGAACAGAGTCTTAGTCATCTTGCCCATGAGGCATGGTTCGCAAGCATCAACTGATTCATAATCAAGTGATTCCAAAAGCCCATCAGCATGGAGTTTCTTCATGCGCTTTACACCAAAATGACCTAAACAGCAGTGCTACAAATAAGTTGCACTATCATTATTAACTTTGCATCTTTTGGTTTCAATATTATGATTATGTGTATCACTATGATCGAGATCCAACAAACTATTTTCATTGGGTGTGTAACCATATAAGGTTTTATTCATATAAACAGAACAACAATTTATTCTCTTACTTAAATGAATAACCGTATTACAATAAACATGATCAAATCATATTCATGCTCAACGCAAACACCAAATAACACTTATTTAGGTTCAACACTAATCTCGAAATTATAGGGAGTGTGCGATGATGATCATATCAATCTTGGAACCACTTCCAACACACATCGTCACTTCACCCTTAACTAGTCTCTGTTTATTCTGCAACTCCCGTTTCGAGTTACTAATCTTAGCAACTGAACTAGTATCAAATACTGAGGGTTTGCTATAAACACTAGTAAAGTACACATCAATAACATGTATATCAAATATACTTATGTTCACTTTGCCATCCTTCTTATCCACCAATCACTTGGGGTAGTTCCGCTTCCAGTGACCAGTCCCTTTGCAGTAGAAGCACTTAGTCTCAGGCTTAGGACCAGACTTGGGCTTCTTCACTTGAGTAGCAACTTGCTTGCTGTTCTTCTTGAAGTTCCCCTTCTTCCCTCTGCCCTTTGAAACCAGTGGTCTTGTCTACTATCAACACTTGATGTTTTTTCTCGATTTCTACCTTCGTCAATTTCCGCATTACGAAGAGCTTGGGAATCGTTTCCGTTATCCCTTGCATATCATAGTTCATCACGAAGTTCTACTAACTTGGTGATGGTGCCTAAAGAATTCTGTCAATCACTATCTTATCTGGAAGATTAACTCCCACTTGATTCAAGCGATTGTAGTACTCAGACAATCTGGGCACATGCTCACTAGTTGAGCGATTCTCCTCCATCTTTTAGCTATAGAACTTGTTGGAGACTTCATATCTCTCAACTCGGGTATTTGCTTGAAATATTAACTTCAACTCCTGGAACATCTCATATGGTCCTTGACGTTCAAAACGTTTTTGAAGTCCCGATTCTAAGCCATTAAGCATGGTGCACTAAACTATCAAGTAGTCATCATATTGAGCTAGCTAAACATTCATAACGTCTGCATCTGCTCCTGCAATAGGTCCGTCACCTAGCGGTGCATTAAGGACATAATTCTTCTGTGCAACAATGAGGATAAACCTCAGATCACGGATCCAATCCGCATCATTGCTACTAACATCTTTCAACACAATTTTCTCTAGGAACATATCAAAATAAACACAGGGAAGCAACAACGTGAGCTATTGATCTACAACATAATTTGCAAAATACTACCAGGACTAAGTTCATGATAAATTTAAGTTCAATTAATCATATTATTTAAGAACTCCCACTTAGATAGACATCCCTCTAATCCTCTAAGTGATTACGTGATCCAAATCAACTAAACCATGACCGATCATCACGTGAGATGGAGTAGTTTTCAATGGTGAACATCGTTATGTTGATCATATCTACTATATGATTCACGCTTGACCTTTCGGTCTCCGTGTTCCAAGGCCATATCTGCATATGCTAGGCTCGTCAAGTTTAACCTGAGTATTCTGCGTGTGCAAAACTGGCTTGCACCCGTTGTAGATGGACGTAGAGCTTATCACACCCGATCATCACATGGTGTCTGGGCACGACGAACTTTGGCAACGGTGCATACTCAGGGAGAACACTTCTTGATAATTTAGTGAGAGATCATCTTATAATGCTACCGTCAATCAAAGCAAGATAAGATGCATAAAAAGATAAACATCACATGCAATCAATATAAGTGATATGATATGGCCATCATCATCTTGTGCTTGTGATCTCCATCTCCAAAGCACCGTCATGATCACCATCGTCACCGGCGCGACACCTTGATCTCCATCGTAGCATCGTTGTCGTCTCGCCAATCTTATGCTTCCATGACTATCACTACCGTTTAGTAATAAAGTAAAGCATTACATCGCGATTGCATTGCATACAATAAAGCGACAACCATATGGCTCCTGCCAGTTGCCGATAACTCGGTTACAAAACATGATCATCTCATACAATAAAATTCAGCATCATGCTTTGACCATATCACATCACAACATGCCCTGCAAAAACAAGTTAGACGTCCTCTACTTTGTTGTTGCATGTTTTACGTGGCTGCTACGGGCTTAAGTAAGAACCAATCTCACCTACGCATCAAAACCACAACGATAGTTTGTCAAATAGACTCCGTTTTAACCTTCTCAAGGACTGGGCATAGCCATACTCGGTTCAACTAAAGTTGGAGAGACAGTCGCCCGCAAGCCATCTATGTGCAAAGCACGTCGAGGGAACCGGTCTCGCGTAAGCGTACGCGTAAGGTTGGTCCGAGTCGTCTCGTCCAACAATACCGCCGAACCAAAGTATGACATGCTGGTAGGCAGTATGACTTGTATCGTCCACAACTCACTTGTGTTCTACTCGTGCATATAACATCAACATAAGTAACCTAGGCTCTGATACCACTGTTGGGTTTCGTAGTAATTTCAAAAATTTCCTACGCACACGCAAGATCATGGTGATGTATAGCAACGAGAGGGGAGAGTGTTGTCTACATACCCTTGTAGACCGTAAGCGGAAGCGTTAGCACAACGCGGTTGATGTAGTCGTACGTCTTCACGGCCCGACCGATCAAGCACCGAAACTACGGCACCTCCGAGTTCTAGCACACGTTCAGCTCGATGACGTCCCTCGAACTCCGATCCAGCCGAGTGTCGAGGGAGAGTTCCGTCAGCACGACGGCGTGGTGACGATCTTGATGTTCTACCGTCGCAGGGCTTCGCCTAAGCACTGCTACGATATTATCGAGGTGGACTATGGTGGAGGGGGGCACCGCACACGGCTAAGAGATCCAAGGGATCAATTGTTGTGTCTTTGGTGCTAGCCCTGCCCCTCTATTTATATGTTGAGCCCCGGGGTCGAAACTTGGAGCAAAAGCCTCCTCAAAGTCGGTTTTGCCCGAAAGGCAAGAGTCCCACTCGGACTCCAGGACCAAACGCCACAATCCTTGGCATCTGGCCCAGACGCCATGGGCCTCGGCGTCTGGCCCAGGGCCAGACGCCAGGGTCTCCGGCGTTTGGCCCCCTGGCCTCCGCAAAACTCCTTTTTGCACCGATCTAAAGCCTCATGGGCTTGACCCCTTGGCCTAACCATATCATCCAATATATGAATCTTTACGTCTCGACCATTTCGAGACTCCTCGTCATGTCCCCGATCTCATCCGGGACTCCGAACTCCTTCGGTTCATCAAAACATGTAAACTCATAATATAACTGTCATCGTAACCTTAAGCGTGCGGACCCTACGGGTTCGAGAACAATGTAGACATGACTGAGACACGTCTCCGGTCAATAACCAATAGCGGGACCTGGATGCCCATATTGGCTCCTACATATTCTACGAAGATCTTTATCGGTCAGACCGCATAACAACATACGTTGTTCCCTTTGTCATCGGTATGTTACTTGCCCGAGATTCGATCGTCGGTATCCAATACCTAGTTCAATCTCGTTACTGGCAAGTCTCTTTACTCGTTCCGCAATACATCATCTCACAACTAACATATTAGTTGTAATGCTTGCAAGGCTTATGTGATGTGTATTACCGAGAGGGCCCAGAGATACCTCTCCGACAATCGGAGTGACAAATCCTAATCTCGAAATACGCCAACCCAACATCGACCATTGGAGACACCTGTAGTACTCCTTTATAATCACCCAGTTACGTTGTGACGTTTGGTAGTACCCAAAGTGTTCCTCCGGTAAACGGGAGTTGCATAATCTCATAGTCATAGGAACATGTATAAGTCATGAAGAAAGCAATAGCAACATACTAAACGATAGGGTGCTAAGCTAATGGAATGGGTCATGTCAATCAGATCATTCTACTAATGATGTGACCTCGTTAATCAAATAACAACTCATTGTTCATGGTTAGGAAACATAACCATCTTTGATTAACGAGCTAGTCAAGTAGAGGCATACTAGTGACACTTTGTTTGTCTATGTATTCACACATGTATTATGTTTCCGGTAAATACAATTCTAGCATGAATAATAAACATTTATCATGATTATAAGGAAATAAATAATAACTTTATTATTGCCTCTAGGGCATATTTCCTTCAGTCTCCCACTTGCACTAGAGTCAATAATCTAGATTACACTGTAATGAATCTAACACCCATGGAGCTTTGGTGCTGATCATGTTTTGCTCGTGGAAGAGGCTTAGTCAACGGGTCTGCAACATTCAGATCCATATGTATCTTGCAAATCTCTATGTCTCCCACCTGGACTAGATCCCGGATGGAGTTGAAGCGTCTCTTGATGTGTTTGGTCCTTTTGTGAAATCTGGATTCCTTTGCCAAGGCAATTGCACCAGTATTGTCACAAAAGATTTTCATTGGACCCGATGCACTAGGTATGACACCTAGATCGGATATGAACTCCTTCATCCAGACTCCTTCATTTGCTGCTTCCGAAGCAGCTATGTATTCCGCTTCACATGTAGATCCCGCTACAACGCTTTGTTTAGAACTGCACCAACTGACAGCTCCACCGTTTAATGTAAACACGTATCCGGTTTGCGATTTAGAATCGTCCGGATCAGTGTCAAAGCTTGCATCAACGTAACCTTTTACGGTGAGCTCTTTGTCACCTCCATATACGAGAAACATATCCTTAGTCCTTTTCAGGTATTTTAGGATGTTCTTGTTAGGTTTCGTAGTAATTTCAAAAATTTTCCTACGCGCACACAGGATCATGTGATGCATAGCAACGAGAGGAGAGTGTTGTCTACGTACCCAACGCAGACCGACTGCGGAAGCGATGACACGACGTAGAGGAAGTAGTCGTACGTCTTCACGATCCAACCGATCAAGCACCGAAACTACGGCACCTCCGAGTTCGAGCACACGTTCAGCTCGATGACGATCCCCGGACTCCGATCCAGCAAAGTGTCGGGGAAGAGTTTCGTCAGCACGACGGCGTGGTGACGATCTTGATGAACTACAGCAGCAGGGCTTCGCCTAAACTCCGCTACAGTATTATCGAGGAATATGGTGGCAGGGGGCACCGCACACGGCTAAGGAATCGATCACGTGGATCAACTTGTGTCAACTTGTGTGTTTAGAGGTGCCCCTGCCTCCGTATATAAAGGAGGAGAGGAGGGGAGGCTGGCCGGCCAAAGAGGGAGGCGCAGGAGAGTCCTACTCCCTCTGGGAGTAGGATTCCTCCCCCCAATCCTAGTCCAACTAGGATTCCTCGGAGGGGAAGGGAGAGAGGGGGGCCGGCCACCTTCTCCTAGTCCTGATAGGACTAGGGGAGGGGAAAGAGGCGCAGCCACCTTGGGCTGCCCCTTTCTCCTTTCCACTAAGGCCCATGATGGCCCATATGGCTCCCGGGGGGTTCCGGTAACCTCCCGGTAACCCGGTAAAATCCCGATTTCACCCGGAACACTTCCGATGTCCAAACATAGGCTCCCAATATATCAATCTTTACGTCTCGACCATTTCGAGACTCCTCGTCATGTCCGTGATCACATCCGGGACTCCGAACAACCTTCGGTACATCAAAATGCATAAACTCATAATATAACTGTCATCGTAACCTTAAGCGTGCGGACCCTACGGGTTCGAGAACAATGTAGACATGACCGAGACATGTCTCTGGTCAATAACCAATAGCGGGACCTGGATGCCCATATTGGCTCCTACATATTCTATGAAGATCTTTATCGGTCAGACCGCATAACAACATACGTTGTTCCCTTTGTCATCGGTATGTTACTTGCCCGAGATTCGATCGTCGGTATCCAATACCTAGTTCAATCTCGTTACCGGCAAGTCTCTTTACTCGTTCCGTAATACATCATCTCACAACTAACATATTAGTTGTAATGCTTGCAAGGCTTATGTGATGTGTATTACCGAGAGGGCCCAGAGATACCTCTCCGACAATCGGAGTGACAAATCCTAATCTCGAAATACGCCAACCCAACATCGACCATTGGAGACACCTGTAGTACTCCTTTATAATCACCCAGTTACGTTGTGACGTTTGGTAGTACCCAAAGTGTTCCTCCGGTAAACGGGAGTTGCATAATCTCATAGTCATAGGAACATGTATAAGTCATGAAGAAAGCAATAGCAACATACTAAACGATCGGATGCTAAGCTAATGGAATGGGTCATGTCAATCAGATCATTCTACTAATGATGTGACCTCGTTAATCAAATAACAACTCATTGTTCATGATTAGGAAACATAACCATCTTTGATTAACGAGGTAGTCAAGTAGAGGCATACTAGTGACACTTTGTTTGTCTATGTATTCACACATGTATTATGTTTCCGGTAAATACAATTCTAGCATGAATAATAAACATTTATCGTAAAATAAGGAAATAAATAATAACTTTATTATTGCCTCTAGGGCATATTTCCTTCAATATCATCACATAGCCTAAACCATGTCAATGCCTTTCCCTTCAAAGATAAAGGGAAGACCTTCTTCTTGATAAGATCCTCGGGCATACCTTCAAGCTTAAATAATTCACAAACTTTATCCACATAGATTAGGTGCAAATCGGGATGCAATGTTCCATCTCCTGTAAAAGGATTAGCTAGCAGCTTCTCTATCATACCCGAAGGAATTTCAAATTAGACATTTTCAGTAGGTTCAGTAGGTTGAGGAGCAACTCCTTGCTCTACTGGTCGGGGTGAAGATACCCCAAAGAGGCCCCTCAAAGGATTACTTTCCATAGTAATAAGTGACAGTAACTTTCAGCACACTATATAAATGTTTCCTTACTAAAGGCGCTTCACTCCCCAGCAACAGCACCAGAAAAGGGTCTTGATGACCCACAAGTATAGGGGATCTATCCTAGTCCTTTTGATAAGTAAGAGTGTCGAACCCAATAAGGAGCAGAAGGAAATGATAAGCAGTTTTCGGTAAGGTATTCTCTGCAAGCACTGAAATTGTCGATAACAAATAGTTTTGTGATAAGGTAATTTGTAACGGGTAACAAGTAATAAAAGTAAATAAGGTGCAGAAACATGGCCCAATCCTTTTTGTAGCAAAGGACAAGCCTAGACAAACTCTTATATAAAGGAAAGCGCTCCCGAGGACACATGGGAATTATCATCAAGCTAGTTTTCATCACGCTCATATGATTTGCGTTCGGTACTTTGATAATTTAATATATGGGTGGACCGGTGCTTGGTTACTGCCCTTCCTTGAACAAGCATCCCACTTATGATTGACCCCTCTTGCAAGAATCCGTAACTAGAAAAGAAGTATTAAGGTAAATGTAACGCCCTCGATGCGGCTATATCTCCCACGTGTCGAAGCACGACTTAGAGGCATAACCGCATTGAAAGCAATGTCGCAAGTGAGGTAATCTTCGCAAACAACCCATGTAATACATAAAGGAAAAAAGATACATAGTTGGCTTACAATCGCCACTTCACACAATTACATGAATAAAACATTACATCAACCAGATACAATCAGGGTCCGACTACGGAACCAAAATAAAAGAAGACTACCCCAAATGCTACACAGATCCCCGATCGACCCCAACTGGGCTCCACTACTGATCGACTAGAACGAAACAACATAAAGAACAAGATCTTCATAGAGCTCCTCCTTGAGCTTGGTTGTGTCATCTGCACGGTTCAACTAGGGATGGCACCCACAGGGTTTGCGTACGGGTGGAGTTACCCCATACCCTTACCCATCCCCTTTGAGCATACCCATTACCCGTACCCATACCCGTCAATGGGTATATTTTTCCCCATACCCATCACCCGGCAGGGTAAATGGGTACCCACGGGTAAAAATACCCACGTGTGCACACACCAACCTAAGCAATAAATAATCATAAACGACAGCACACAATGCTCATATATACGTACATCATAACATCTCTATGTATTGTATATATACCAAAAAATATTACTCATCACAGCAGCTATATAAATCATGTATAGGCAGAAATCAATGCTTGTATGGGCGATGAGCACTGAAATCATGACACTCATATATACTCCCTCCGTTCCTAAATATAAGTCTTTTTAAAGATTTCAAATGGACTACCACATACAGATGTATATAGACATATTTTACAGTGTAGATTCACTCATTTTACTCTGTATGTAGTCATTTGTTAAAATCTCTAGAAATACCTATATTTAGAAACGGAGGAAGTACATCGTAACATCACTACGTATCATGTATATACAAAAATATCATATTCATCACAGCACCTATATACATAATCTATACATCTACGTACCATTTAAGAATGCATCTCACCATCTACACAGAAAACAAAAACTACAAGATTAATGCTCATATTCAAAAAATCATACACAAAAATGAAACTCACGAAGCCAAAATAGTCTTGCTCTTGTTCTTGTTCTTGGTGGTAGAAGAGGATCGACAAAGCGGGGTAGGGCGAGGTGGCCGGCTTGATGTGTTGTGACCGTGTTGTGCCTTGGATGCTTACATTGGCTGGGCCATTTCCTGGTGGATGGAGACGGATGGCACCATCGAACGACGGTGATGCGCCGTGGTAGCCGCCGCCATCTGACTCAGTTTGCGTGAGCATGCGCTGCATCTCCTCCCCGTCACCGTCCACGCGAAAGTTGTGGTCCTTATCCCCAAGGTCCATGGCGTCCGAGCGGCTGGAAGCGCTGGCAACGGCGAGGCGGTGAGCAGCTGGAGCGTGGCTGCGTAGCGGCGGCGACTAGCGATGTTTGAGGGGGCAAGGAGACGAGGAAATGGGGAGGATATCAATATTCGTCTCCCTGAATATGGAACATGATCACGTAATTATTATTTACCTAAGCGGCTAAGCCTAATCACGTTAATCACGCAGTGAAAGAGAGATATATGGGATTCCTTGTATCATTCCATCTATGTTTCTTTTGAGCGAAAATCATTCCATCTACATGCGTGTGTGGGCAAAGTCATGTATCTCGTGGGCTACATAAAATGATTTACGGGCAAGTTAGATTAGATTAATGAATAGTGAAGGCCCACTTGACATATTTTACGTGGGTATATGGGTACACGGGTATGGGTTATGCTGTCCCATACCCGTACCCACTCTACCCAACGGGTTTAATATTTTTCTATTAATATACCCATGGGTAATTTTTTATCCCATACCCTTACCCTAATAGGGTTTTTACTCGCCGGGTACGTGGGTAATGTGTACCCATTGCCATCCCTAGGTTCAACGGCACCTGCAAACTGGTTTTGGAAGTATCTATGAGTCACAAGGACTCAGCAATCTCACACTCTCGCGATCAAGACTATTTAAGCTTATAGGTAAGGTAAAGGTATGAGGTAGAGCTGCAGCAAGCGACTAGCATATATGGTGGCTAACATACGCAAATGAGAGCGAGAAGAGAAGGCAAAAGCACGGTCGAACAACTATGATCAAGAAGTGATCCTAGAACAACCTACGTCAAACATAACTCCAACATCGTGTTCACTTCCTGGACTCCGCCGAGAAGAGACCATCACGGTTACACACGCGGTTGATGTATTTTAATTAAGGTCAACTTCAGGTTTTCTACAACCAGACGTTAACAAATTCCCATCTGCCCATAACCGCGGGCACGGCTTTCGAAAGTTCAAAACCCTGTAGGGGTGTCCCAACTTAGCCCATCACAAGCTCTCACGGTCAACGAAGGATATTCCTTCTAGCGTGAAGACCCGATCAGGCTCGGAAACCCGGTTACAAGACATCCTCGACAATGGTAAAACAAGTCCAGCAAGACCGCCCGATGCGCCGACATCCTGAAAGGAGCTGCACATATCTCGTTCTCAGGGCAACACCGGATGAGACATCCTACGAGTAAAACCAGCCCTCAAGTTTCCCCGAGGTGGCCCCGCGGTCTACTAAGTTCGTACCAACACTTCGACAAGCACTGGCCCGGGGGGGTTAAAATAAAGATGACCCTTGGGATGGCCTAACCCAAGGGAAAAAGGCTAGGTGGCGAATGGTAAAACCAAAGTTGGGCCTTGCTGAGGAGTTTTATTCAAAGAGAACTGTCAAGGGGTTCCCATTATAACCCAACCGCGTAAGGAACGCAAAATCCGGGAACATAAAACTGATATGACGGAAACTAGGGCGGCAGGAGTGGAACAAAACACCAGGCATAAGGCCGAGCCTTCCACCCTTTACCAAGTATATAGATGCATTAATTAAATAAAAGACATTGTGATATCCCAACAAGTAAACATGTTCCAACAAGGAACAACATCTTCATGTTCCAACAAGGAACAAACTTCAATCTTCACCTGCAACTAACAACGCTATAAGAGGGGCTGAGCAAAGCGGTAACATAGCCAAACAACGGTTTGCTAGGACAAGGTGGGTTAGAGGCTTGGTTCAACAATATGGGAGGCATGTTAAGCAAGTGGTAGGTATCGCAGCATAGGCATAGCAAAAGAGCGAGCATCTAGCAAGCGAAGATAGAAGTGATTTCGAGGGTATGGTCATCTTGCCTGAAATCCCGCAAGGAAGAAGAACGAGTCCGTGAAGAAGACAAACGGACGTAGTCGAATGGGTCCTCACAAACGTGACGTTACCGGAACCAACCCGAAGAAGCAACACCGGGAAAAAGCACACAACATAGTAAACAAACCACACATGAACATGGTATGATATGCGGGATGCGGTATGCGGTGCATATGCATGATTTGAAAAGGAATGATTGAACCTGGCCTCAACTTGGAAATCCAAGAGTTCCACTAGAAAGTTGAGGTGATTTCGGTTGAAATCGATATAAAGATCACCGAAATCGGATGCACGGTTTGGAAATGGCAAGCAAAACAAATATGGCACCGGACTGCGATAAACAGCAAGTGACCATCTAAATGCAACAAGATAAATATGCTATAGCACTCAAACATGGCAACAAAATACATGGGAGGGATCCACTCAAGATGATTGACAAAAGATGAACACTGAGCTACGGCTAATTCATCCATTAACAGGTTCAAACAAGCATGGCAAAAGCGCAAATGATAACAGGTTTCAGACTTTGTGAAATTAACACAAGTCTGGAATTTATCATGGGGAAGCACACTTTGGAGCATGAAAACTACAAGCTACAGGAACTTAACATGGCAAATCAAGGCGTGGCATGAAGCTACTCAAAGCACTTAACAAAAGTCACTTAGTGACCTTGAGCCAAAAGGGATCAGAAAATACAATTGCAAGCATGTGAACATAGCAAAAACATAAATAGATTCAGACTTAAGAGAAAAACTGGAGCATGCAAATCAGTTAACGAGTAGGCATGTTTACGAGCTCGATGCACTCACTACAGAGCATGGCATGACAAACTAAGCATACATCCATCAAGAAGACATGGCATAGGATCTAGACATGGCAAGAACAACATCATAGCATGCACGGATCAATAGCAACATCCTCAGCAAAATCGCTAACAAGTCAACAATCTGCCGGGATACACGATATAGCAAAAGTAGAGCTCGATTGACTCAAGCTAGGGTGCTCCACAAATGCAAACAAGGAGATGGATGGATATAGCACCACAATGCTAACAAAACATCCTTACTGATCATCCTCAAAAGAGGCACGGATCACTAGGAAACAACATGAACATATGGCATACTAACAAAATCAGGACAAGGACTTAGAAATTCTAAGTCCCTGAAATCAGCATTACCGAATACGCTACTTTGCAAGCTTGCGCTAGTCACCACACATATCACAAAAATACATGGTAAGCACCTCTGTAAAGATGGCATGGCATATAACAAAACACATGTAGAGCTCAGGATCATATCATGCACACATTAATCATGGCAAAAATGACAAATAGCTATTTGCTGAAACAGATCGGACAAAATTCACCACATAGCCCTCTTCCAACAGCATTTCGGGCATCAAGATGAGCTCAAATAAAAATGATGCAATGGTATGAAATGATGTACTCATTGAGATGAACATTTTGATATGCTACACGCACGAATCGGAGTTACAGATGCAGAGATAAAGCATGATGAAGATTGCAAAAAAATAAGGGTTGAAGGGGAAAAAGTCAACCGTGACTTGAATCTGGATCTAGAGGCACGCAATCCGAGGAGATCGCCGGAGAGGAAAACAAGGTCGCCGGAGATCGAGGGAGGTTGCCGGAGCTGGGGCGCGGCCGGCGAGCTCCGACGAGCCTC
>NC_057794.1:576742524-576750155 GCF_018294505.1 Triticum aestivum
GCGGGCGGCGGGGCGCCAAGTGGCATGCCGCGATTGGGCGCGTGAGCGGCGGCGCTGAGGTGGCACGCCCTCATTGGGCGGGGTGAGCTGGCCGGCTGGGTGGACGCGTCCGCCGGCGGGCGGACTTGTCCGGCGACGCGGAGAGAGGTAAGATCTAGGGTTTGTACCGCGATTTTTCGGGAGAGGCCCCATATTTATAGGTAGAGGGAGCTAGGAGAGTCCAAATGAGATGCGGTTTTCGGCCACGCGATTGTGATCGAACGACCGAGATGATGAAGGGGGTTTAGGTGGGTTTTGGGCCACTTTGGAAGGGTGATGGGCTGCAACACTCACGAGGCCTTTTCGGTTCCTCGGTTAACCATTGGGGTATCAAACGAAGTCCAAATGGCACGAAACTTCACAGGCGGTCTACCGGTGGTAAACCAAGGCCGCATGACAAGTCTTGGTCCAATCCGAAAACGTTTCACACACGCACACGAAAAGAGGTAGAAAGGGACACCGGGTGGCATAGGAGCGCCGGATTGCAAAACGGACAACGGGAAAAATGCTCGGATGCATGAGATGAACATGTATGCAAATGAAATGCACATGATGACATGATATGCAATGCATGACACGCAAGCAAAGACAAGGCAACAACAGCGAATAACTGGAGGACACCTGGCACATCAGTCTCGGGGCACTACAACACTCCACCACTACGAGAGGATCTCGTCCCGAGATCTAGAATGGCACCGGAGGGAAAAACGGAAGAGAAAAAAAGAGGTAGAACTAAGTTGCTTCTTTGACAAACGAGTGAAACCAAAGAACCTTGAAAATGTTGAGCTACAGTAAACCTAACCATAGCATGAAACATATGGATCCAAATCAGCCCCTTACAAAGCAACGCATAAACTAGGGTTTAACCTTCTATCACTCTAGGAACCCATCATCTACTTATTACTTCCAAATGCCTTCCTCTAGGCCCAAACAATGGTGAAGTGTAATGTAGTCGGCGTTCACATGACACCACTAGAGGAGAGACAATATACATCTCATCAAAATATCGAACGAATACCAAATTCACATGACTACTTATAGCAAGACTTCTCCCATGTCCTTAGGAACAAACGTAACTACTCACAAACCATATTCATGTTCATAATCAGAGGGGTATTAATATGCACAAAGGATCTGAACATATGATCTTCCACCAAATAAATCAACTAGCATCAACTACAAGGAGTAATCAACACTACTAGCAACCCACGGATACCAATCTGAGGTTTTGGGACAAAGATTGGATACAAGAGATGAAGTAGGGTTTGAGATGAGATGGTGCTGGTGAAGATGTTGATGGAGATTGACCCCCTCCCGACGAGAGGATCGATGATGACGATGATGGTGATGATTTCCCCCTTCCGGAGGGATGTTTCCCCGGTAGAACAGCTCCGCCGGAGCCCTAGATTAGTTCCGCCAAGGTTCCACCTCGTGGCGGTGGAGTTTCGTCCCGAAAGCTTGCTTCTGATTTTTTTTCCAGGGTGAAAGACCTCATGTAGCCAAAGATGGGCACCGGAGGCCTGCTAGGGGGCCCACGAGGCAGGGGGCGCGTCCAGGGCGCGCCCCCACCCTCGTGGATGGTGGGTGGCCCCCCTCTGGTGCTTCCTTCGCCTAATATTTTTTATATATTCTGAAACTGACTTCCGTGGAGTTTCAAGACTTTTGGAGTTGTGCAGAATTCTTCTTTTCCAGCCAAGAATTTCAGTTGCCAGCATTCTCCCTCTTTGTGTAAACCTTGTAAAATAAAAAGAGAATATGCATAAGTATAATGACATAATATATAATAACAGCTCATAATGCAATAAATATCGATATAAAAACATGATGCAAAATGGACGTATCACCACTTCCAAGCATAACTTTCCATTACCGGCTGCTTACTCCCTTCACAACGTCAAACGCCGCATCCTTCGTAAACTTAACCTGACTGGCAAAGAAAATTACTACTATTCAGCTTCATTGCTTAAATGGAGCACTCCTGCGGGGGAAATGAAGCACCTATTTAGCGGGTGCCTGGAAAAAAATGAGGTCAGACCATGCTTTGGAGCGTTTGATCAGCATCAGATGGTGATTGTGCGAGCAGCAATGTTCTTCTTCCTCGTCTTTCTTCTTCCGCTTGCGCGCTCATGGGGGTTCCCGGCCTATCCCTCCCTCCGGTTTCTGACAACGGCAACGACCCATGCACCCCTCCTCCCTCGCCCTGACCCGTACCGGTCTAGCTTCCTTGCATCCGCCTAAGACAACGCTACAGGCAGCAGCCTGGCTCGGCCTCGCCGGAGTTAATGCTTGTTGCTACTGCTCTGCACGTTGGCCCCGTCCCAAAATCGTCTGAATCTAGAAAGAAAATCATGTACTCAATTTGATCCATCCATATTAATTATCGCTGACTTAGTACAATTTTGTACATGAGAGGGAGTAGCTGATGATTAGCAAACATGCTGGCTAAAACGTGTGGCACAAGCTTATGCTCTGCGTCTTGGGATAAATGTAGATAGATGGATAGAGACCCAACCTTGTAGGCATATCTATCCATCGATCTGATGGCAGCTGTCTGCTTCGGTCATATTGTGCTGACCTATAAAATCTCTGGTCATCTCCAGTCGTCCATGTCCAAAGCTGGTAGTGCACTCAACACGCCCTGTCCAGGATCCAACTGACCAGAAAAGGCAGAGACTTAATCCATTAGCATACTGTCAGTGTCTCTTGCTTCCACACTTGGGGTTGGCAGCTCGCGCTGATCCCACGCGTCACGCATCATTCAATAACCAATATATCTCAATAGTGCCTAACCAGTAACCACTGCTCTGAATCTCTGGAGAAGCACACATCGATAGCACAGGTTAACAGTGGCACCGGCGTTTGCTGTTTCTGGTACTTCAAATCAGTTCACTTTCTTTTGCGAGGGAAGTCAGTTCATGTTGGTTACATCAATTTATTCCCGGAGCACAACCACACCTCGATGGCCCGCGCCACAAGCAATTATAAATATGATTCTGATTTGTTTTATTTTTCTATCAAAAGGGAAGTACCGGCCTCTACATCAAGCACACATCCATTTTATTTTAAAAAAAATATGTAAAAATCACCAGAAATACAAAGCACCCCAAACCTGATAAAAATTACATTGAGGTCTCTGAACCACTGAACGAACACTACCGTTGTCAGAACGAGTTGCCAACATGTCGTTGTCACTGCTCCCCTACCATAGCCAGCCTAACATTGTCGATAAGAACCAGGAAGTCTTCGTGCATGTGTCCCTAAGGACCAGCGCCATGGAGCCGTAGTTGTCATCGTTGAACCCTTGAATTGATTTGAAGTGTCTGACATCTGATCTCGGCGTTGCACACGCACGACGAGAAACCCTAACCTCTGCTCCAAGAAGAAGACAAGAAACTATGCCGGAGCTCTATATGTTCCTGACAAACGAACTCGGGGGGATTGGAGCCTGTAAGACCAACTCGAAGAAGAAGTGCCGACATCCCCCTGAACACCGCCCCTATGAGGACTAAAAACCCTAACGGACTCACCAGTGTTGCTTGGAGGGAAGGTGTAACCTAGCCACCCCTAGAGCATAGGAAAAGAACGCTTCGCATCGATACTTCCATTTCATTAGTCGTAATGATGGTGTACTAGATAAGGCGGTGCTAACAAAGTCGGCTCCCAGAGGACGTGAGCTAGGCCGAGGACCCCCAAAATCACCCACCAGTGAGCCACATTCGTTAGCCTCCCCGAGGAATCAAGATGAAATCTTCCAAAAACTTGGCGCACACTCCAAGGCATGAATGCAATGTTCAGCATGTTTATTCTTAAATGTAACCGACCTATATGCAACCCTACGTACCCACAGTGTCTATACAAGCCAAGGGGTGTGGACCATAGAGGCCAACTCATTCAGACACAATCCCATGATAGATCAACATGTCCTCTGTACCCCGTTCATCTATACAATCAAAGCAAGACGTGGGATGTTGTCTCCTAGAGAGAGCCCGAACCTAGGTAAAATTATGTGTTCATGTTACCATCGTGCCAAGACTACCAGCTCGGAACCCCCTACCTGAGATCTACCGGATTCGACCATGTCACATAGCATGAGTTCAAGTTACCAAGTATCGAAGGAAAAATAAAAATAAAACACGAGCACAACTAGTTAGAAACCAGACAACATAGCTTAATGACATACTACTCTCTCACCGGCCATATGATTAAACAAACCAGCACCCAAAGGCTATAAACATCAAAACATCAACATGCTGCAGTGATAACTGCATACAAAATAATGGCATAGCTCTAAAGATAACCTGTAAAAAGTTAGCAATAGATGATCTGCTAAAATCACTCGTTCTGGTAATTACAAATTGTCCAAAGAATGGCACAAACTCCCAAATGGATTTGGTCTTTCGGATTATGATGAATGCCACCAACCCAGTTTCTAAAAAGATTCGGTACCCTTGACAGTAGTGGTAAATTGTAGGTAACATGAGTTGTGCGTCAAATCAAGGTGTCAAATCAAGATAGTGAACGGACATAACAAAAATAAATGATGAATTGTTTTCCCTTGATTAATACTCCCTCCGTTCGAAAATACTTGTCATCAAAATGAATAAAAGAAGATGTATCTAGATGTATTTTAGTTTTAGATACATCTTTTTTTGTCTATTTTGATGACAAATATTTTCGGACGGAGGGAGTAACATCAATTTTTTCAGAACCCCTATAAAAAATAAATTGTGACAACGACATATGGATAGGCGCGGAGGAGAATTAAATGTGCGGGTTGGCGTCGGAGGAAGCGGGTGACTGATTGATTCGGCTGAGAAATTAACCTGCTGCCCTGTCTTGTCGTGTGGTGTGGTGTGGCTTGTGTGGAGCAAGGGTGCTCCTCGTACCGTCCTGAAAACAAAGTCGGTGGAGCGGGGCGTCGTGCCGGGGTCGGGTCGTGGTGGTGTCCATGCGATCCATCGAATTACCGTGTCAGCGGTGGTAGGCTTGAGATGGCATCTGTTGATCATCTTCTTGGGCGGCGGCAGTGTCACCTTTCATTTTCGGCGTGTCTACTGGGACCGGTGCCGTCACCTCTCGGCTTCTGTAAGTCTTAAAAGAGACGGTGTCTGTCAACAGCTTATCTTCTTTTTGTGGGGGAGAAATCCAGCAGCATACGCAGCTACCCAAAGAGTTCACAAAGTGACGTCCAAACCTGCCAGAGCCCAGAGCCATTGCCGCTTCCAAGCATAGATTTCTTCAGTTAGCAGCTGCTTACAACTTCATCACAAGGTTAAACGTCGCGTCATCTCCTTCACACACTCAGCGTGATCGGATTGACACGAGGAATCCACTCCATGATTTGCTGAAACGTGTGCGACACAAGATCATCCTCCATCTTCGGGGTCGTTGGGTTATTCGGCTATAAGATAGAGACCCAACCGTGTAGGCATATCTATCAACTGGCAGCTGCTGTCTGCTTCGCTCATGCTGTGTTGTGTACGTTGACCCAGAAAAGTTTTCGTCATCCAAGCCCAGAATTGGGTGTGCATTCATCACCATACCATCGTTTCACGTTGCTTCCACACTTGAAATGGCAGTTTAGTTGGCACTGCTCCTACGCGCCAAGCATCATTCCATAACCCAAAACGAACTGAGCTCTCAACAGCTACTGAATCTCTAAAGAAGAACAGCAAACCCGCCCCTGTACAACACAAAGGGGCCGATCGGCACAATATAATGCTCACAGAATCTTCAGTTTCGCTTCGTGATCTCGGGTACAAATGCTATAAACTCGTAGGCACCGATGTCTGCTGTTTTTTGTACTACAGGTTCAGTTCAGTCTGGAGACATCAAAGCCAGTACATTTTATTGTGGAGCACGACGACGCCTCGATGCCCCGCAGCACAACCGGGTTTGGAGGCAACGAAAGCGGCCGAACAAAAAATGCATGAGTTCAAGTGTGAACCATTATAGGCTGAGCACTGAGCACGTTGCCACCTAGCTCTCCTGTGCGAACGTGATGCCCTTCTCGATGGAAGACAACAGCTCGCCCTTGAGGCTCTCCAGGCCCTCCTTCTCCAACGCAGACAGCTCGCTCAGCCCAAGCACTTCCTCCACTCCGTTCTTGCCGAGCCTCACCTGCAATACAAAAGGAAAGAACTAGTGTTCAGCACACCAACTCCATCTTCTCACGGGAGTTAACAGGTTGCGGAATGAAACTGGTAGTAAGCACATTTGCATCATTTATACCAGCCAATTCGATCACTATGACACATGGGACACAACTGACCATCTACGACAATGATAACTCTGGCGACGATGACACATGTGAGTGCGTTAGACCGGATTGTGCCCCGGACCCGGTATGTGGCTCGGTCGGGGCCTTCGGCTTTAGATGTTAGGCTTAGGTGAGAGGTCTGGGTATTTGGCCCAGCTTGCACCCCCTTCATCATATGGATAGGAGTAGCGGCAGATGTTGCCAAGATGAAGGATTCAGGCATATTGTTGTACTACTTTGTAAGGTCCTCGAGAATAATCAATAAAATGGCCGTATGCATCTCCCAGATGCAGAGGCCGGGGGTCATCCTCCTTTTCTAAAAAAATAAACTTACTAATCAACCATAAGTTTGTCTACAAACTAATCAATCAAAAAAATTACAGATCAACAAGAGCATGTTGCAAGGCCTGTGACAGGAGTCAATTGCACAAAACTACCACATTTGCCACTAGGTTTGCAGAAAACCACCAAGTCGTTAATCTGTTGCAAAAATCACCACGATCCATGTAATCTCGTTGCAAAAAACACTGATCGAGTGATTTCGCCCGTTTGATCTCTTTCTGACAACTGGGGCCCAATGTGCTGACATGGCAAAAAAAATTACATACACACCCTTGGATCTAAAATAAAAAAGCAATCAACCCCCCAGCAGCACTACTGCCGAAGCAGCTCGAGCTCGGCCGGCACGGCGGCGCCCTGGCCCTGCCGTCCGCCGGGATGTAGTGGCAGGGAGAGTGAGCCCTGGCAGGGCGGAAGCGCAGACATGGAGGAGATGGGCAGGAGCGAGTGGGTGAGCGCGGCGTGTGCGCTCCCGAGCTCTTTGCGGTGGCGGATGACCGTGGTGCACCATGCCGCCACTGCTCGGCCATGGGCTAGCTCCACCGCGTTCACCGCTAGCTCCGGCCACTGCTGCGTTCAATTAGGCGGCTACCTCGTCGGCCCAACGCCTGTGCAAGCTCGTGGATTGTGTGGAGGCTGGGAGCAGGGCGCCGGCATTTATGGTGGGGCGCAGGTCGGTAGGGAGGAGGGAGCAGGAGGGGAGAAGGGCCAGCCGGACGGCAGAGGGAAGCTCACCGGAGTAGCGACGCCGTTTTACCCCGTCCACCCAGGCCCATCCCCATCTCCCGCTCGAGGTGCAGCACGAGCACGAGCTTGTAATCTAGCCGGTGGCCAAAATTGATCCAACAGCTTGCGTGTAGGTGTGTGTGCGTGCACATGTGGTCGAGAAAAATCAATCAACCTGCTGGCCGACTAGCGTCTGAGAGCGGTGGGGGTTGTGGTCCGCAGCGGAATCCAGCGCCATCGACATGGCCGTGGTTGGGCTGGCAGCGGT
>NC_057794.1:576750569-576754349 GCF_018294505.1 Triticum aestivum
GTGTCGATCGGATCGAAAGCGGGGGACTGAGAGCAAGGGGTTGATTGTTTTTTATTTTTAGATCCATGGGTGTGTACGACATTTGTTTGCCAAGTCGGCTCTTGACAGTCGAGCCCCATTTGTCAGAAAGTGATTAAATGGCCCAAATCATCTGATCCGTACTTTTTGCAGCAAGTTTATTGCTAATGCGGTGTTTTTTGCAACGGATTAACGAGTTGATGGTTTTCTGCAAACCTAGCCGTAAATGTGGTAGTTTTTTGCAATTGACTCCCTGTGACAGACCACACAATTTAACTCAAAGAGCAACCTACACTTTGGATACCTGCTTACAAAGTCAAAAACATAACGACACAACTAGGAATAAGCACGCACTAGTAGAAAAGGGGGCAACGGTCCAGGCCGGGTCAGCCCATTAGTCCCGCTTCAGTCCAGAACCGGGACCAATGGAGGCATTGGACCCGGTTCATGAGCCCAGGGGGCCGGCCGGGCCACGTTGGCCATTGGTCCCAGTTCATCTGGACCTTTTGGTCCCGGTTGGTGGGACGAACCGGGACCAATGTGCCTCGCGCCAGGCCCACCATCATTGGTCCCGGTTGGTGGCTTGAACCGGGACCTAAGGCTCCCCTTTAGTCCCGGTTCATGCCACCAACCGGGACCAATGAGGTGCCTATATATACCCCCTCGTGTAAGAGCAGAGCACACTGCTCTGTTTTTTTCTGGCCGAGGGATTGGTGGTGCTCTAGCTCACCTCCTATGCACACAAGGTGTTCGATGGAATGCCCGAGCCACACTACTTAAGCCTTCTCCTCTCCAAGCTCCATTTTCCTTAATATTTGTCTAGGTTTAGCAGTCTGTCACGCCCCGTCCCCGTGTTCACCGCCGTCGATCACCCGCGCCGAGCTCATCGCCGGCACCACCGTGGTGAGCCTCTTGTTCTTATCTTCTTTCTGAAAGGAAAATATATTCTTACTTGTATGTTTACATAGATACTTGTATTATTTTCTTACTTTTATTATTGCATCTTATATAGTGCGATGGTTTTGGTATCCGCCCCTGTCGGCCCTCGTCCTGTCTATGATTCGGATGTGGTATATATATTATCTTTATAATTATTGGTTCATTTATTGTTTATGAAAATTATGCCGACCAACGTGACATAGATTTTATTTATGTAGGATGTATGTGAATCGAAAATTCCAACCGACCCTATTGTCGAGAGGTTAAATTTAGTTGAAGAAGAAAACAATTTGTTGAAGGAAAAAATAAAAAAATTGAGGAGGAGAAGATGATATTGGAGTTGCATGTTGCGGATGTCGTTGATGATCACAAGATCAAGATGGATGCAATGCGCTTGAAGATTAGAAAGATTAGAAAATATGCCATTCATACCGAGGCTTGGTATCATTATGCCGTTGGATCAATTGTTACCTTGGTTGCGATTATGATCGCATTTGTTTTCGCATTGAAATGTTTTACATAGTTTCAATGTATGGTTTAATTAATTAGATGCTTTGGAGAGCTATATGTTGTTAGATGAGAACTATGTATGTACTTTGGTTTTAATGTGATGATGAACTTCTATTAATTTAGACACTTAATTATATATAATGCACGCAGATGAACCGGCAATGGATGTACGGTGACAGACACACCTCCGAGTACATTAAGGGCGTGCATGAGTTTCTCGATTCGGCTGAGGCAAACAAGCAGAAGTTACCATACGAGAGGACCCCGGAGAAGAACGCCGAGATCGCGCGAGAAGAAGTGAGGAACTTCTTTGAAGGGGTGAAAGCAAAGAAACATCCACCTCCGGAGGAGAAGGTAGATCCGGTGAAAGCGAAGCGCACTCTGGCTGCCCTGACAAAACCACCCAAGTCTCCGCCGAAAGAAAACTATGAGCGCATTATTGGAAAGGAATTTGCCGAAGTGGAGCGGTCGGAAAGTACTGTCAGTGATCAAAGGCTGAAAGAACGACGAGCTGGGAAACAAATTGTCCAGCTCGGCGAACAAGCGAAGCAATCGTGCCCCCCGCTCAAGGTGCCTAGCGACATCGTCGCTAATGATCCGAGGATGGTGCCCGGTTATAGCAATCTTGGAGATTACCTGCCCGACGATGTACATTATGATTTCATGGAGGTGCAGATACAAAGATACGAGTACGGAAAGCCTCTCGTCAAATATGAAAGATCTCTATCAACGATGATGCGAAGATTGCATGATTGGTACTTGAAAATCTGCAGAGAGTCTGGGGGGAGGAGTACTTTGTATGTGAGAGTTAAAAAGGAGCATGACCTCGTTGGAATTGATCTGTTGCCTGTTCCATTTGAGGAGTTCTTTCAGTTTTTCAATCAATTGGCCCTCGATAAAGCAACGGTCACCTGCTACTGTCTGTAAGTAGTACTACTTCTGTCATTAAGTCTCTCTATATAGCTCAGCTCTTTCATTGCATGTATTTATAATTATCCTCACTATATTATGCAGATTGAAGATCGTCGAATTGAAGAAAAGACAAATTGGTGATATTGGGTTCATTAACACAAATATCATAGATGCAACTCAGGTTAAATTTCATGCCGCAGATACCGAGGCCAACTAGCTACGATCGTTGGTAATAAATGAAAACAAAGATATAATACTATTTACTTACAACTTCAAGTGAGTGTTACTGTCTTGCGCATATTCGGTTTCCCTTATATATTAGTCAAGGTTATAGTAATGTAATTCATGAGTCATGCATGCGTGTGCAGTTTCCACTATATTCTCTTAGAGATTAAGCTTGAGCAGGGACTAGTAACCGTCTTAGACTCAAGACGAAAAGATCCCCAGGACTATGCGGAGATGACTCAAATGCTCGAGAAGTAAGTTAAATCGATCATTATCCACCATATCAGCAACTTTGTTCATTTCCTGATATATCAAGTAATTATTTTCTTTGTCTGGCAGGGTTTGGAAAAAAATCACCAAAAAAGCTCCGGGACTCCCGAAGAAGTTGCAATTTAGACACCCGAAAGTAAGTACTATAGTAGCATGTTCCGCGCATCTCCTATTGATTCAAGCGCTAGTTTCATCAATACCATTTGGCATTCTTGCTTATCAGTTTGATTACCTCTATTTCTTGTAAAGTGGTTGTGGCAGGAATAAGGGAATGATTTCTGTGGATACTATATTTGCGAGTCCATCCGCCACACGACCTGTGAGCGGGGCTACTCTGACGAACAATATGAAGTGCGTAAATAACAACATTCACAATTTTATTTTATTATCATCATTTGTGTTGAGTTTCATTCATTCATATATATATATGTATTGACCCCCTTCTTCAAATTAGATGTTTCGGAAGCGGGATGAACTCCTAGCACCAGCTCGCATGCGAGCAATTCAAGAGAAATTGGCGGCATTCTTTCTTGACCACGTGATCGCTGAAGACGGAGAATACTATGTGGACCATGAGTCCGTATGTTAGGAGATTATATTTGTAAGAGATAATTATTTATATATGTAGCCGGTAGTGTCGGATAGATATACGAGAACTTGTTGTTCGACCAATATCTCGGAGAAGGAGAGCTGGTCGATATCACTTCTCTCTGTATGCATATATGTTCATGACGATGTTCTGTTTCCTTCGTTTGTTTACTAGATAGCTAGCGTGTCTAGTCCTCTCTATACGTATGTATAGTACGTAGCGTCGACCAAGCACGGACATAAGAGAGGACACTTCTCTTTATTAATTATAGCTAGCTAACACAATATATGAAACACCTAAATTAACCTCCCAAAACC
>NC_057794.1:576754534-576804191 GCF_018294505.1 Triticum aestivum
CCCTCCTTCAATAAAAAAATAAAAACTCCAGCCACAGAAATGTTGACGCGTGGATGCCTATTGGTCCCGGTTAGTGCCACCAACCGGGACCAAAGACCCTCCTGCCTGGGCTCCGCGCACAGGCCACGTGGAGGCCCATCTGTCCCGGTTCTGGATTGAACCGGGACTAAAGGGACAGGGCATTAGTACCGACCCTTTAGTCCCGGTTCAGGAACCGGAACAAAAGGCCCTTACGAACCGAAACAATAGGCCCTTTTTCTACTAGTGACGCAACCAAAATTCATGTCAGGATGAAACATCGGTAACCTATTTAAGAATTTAATGACATGACAAAAGAAAGAGAGTGTGGATTATGAAGGTTTTCTCTTGACAAATAATCTGCAGGCAAATGATTTTGTACTATGCAGAAACAACAGGAAACCTTTCTTTCTTTTTTAGAGGGGGGGGGGCAGGAAATCACCTTGGAGGCAAAGAATGGCAGCTACGGTTGGTTGGACAAAAGAGCACCCTACGATGTGAGGAACTCCGTTGAGCCCCATCAAGCATGCATCTCCAAAAACTGCGCCAGCATATCTGGAAAAACGAAAAATAAAATATTTATCAGCCAAAACCAAATAATGCAAAAGAGGTCTACTCTAAGATCAGCAATGTGATACTATAAAACAAGAGATTGCTACGGAATTCATCTACATAGATCAAAATGACTATGTCTCATTTCAGATGGTAATTTCCAGCTAAAATGAGCAGAAGAGTACAATATGTTGGACATAACTAAATTAAGTATGCATTTCATGTGAAAGCAAAAGCAGAAGATTAATAGTGGGATGAAAAAAATCTTTAGTAAAGAATATTCTCTACAATTAGTACGTAGGTCAGTATTCCCAAAAAAATCAGGAATCCAGGGTTTAATATAATTTACGCAACCAGATGTTTAAGTTTCACGCTGAAGAAAAACATTAAACTGAAGGCCCAAACAAAATGAACACGTAAGAAAAAAAAGGCCACTTATACAATGAATGAACATGTAACTTAAGGCGATGCTTCGTGAAGCCGCCTAACTACTTTCTCCTCTAAAAAATTACTCTCCCATCTCTCTTAGGGCATGTACGATGGTTAATAAAACAGTCTTATCTTAAGTCTTGCATGTAATTTAGAGATGATAAAAAAATATGTCTACAATGGGTTATATCTTAGTCTTATCTTCAATAACTAGCAATTCCTTAAAATATGGTGAGACAAATTGTGCTAAGAGATCATCTTTTGTCTTATCTTAAATAAGAGAACACAAGTCTTTTCTTACGAGTTCTCTCTCATCCACCTCATCATTTATCCTATGTGGCACTTCTAAGATAGCACCATTCTACATGCCCTTAGAATCTCCCTCTTTCTTGGGCAGCGGAAGCCAGGTGGCGCAGTGATACCTCTCTAACATTTTTTTTGCTATTTTCATGCTATATTTATATCATTTATACATCTTTTTGGCATAGTTTGATCAATTTTGTTTCTGGTTTCTAGCGATTCCCTGACCAATCTTCTCTTTATGTACAGGCTGATCATTTGAGGGTACGAGGACCCTAGCAAGAGGCAACATGCTTGGAATTGGAAGGGATTTCTTCCATTTCTTCTCTGACAAATTCAGGTGTTCCGGCTCCTTTTCTGTAAAAATGTTGCCTAAAAGCATTTGCCTGGTTCTGAGAAAAGAAGAAAGAAAAAATAGCAGAAAAAAGTTTATTGATTCTCAAAAGGGTGCTATGCACAAATTTGTCTCTAGGAATGGCGTTGCTGAGAATTCTAATGAAGAACAATAGCTAGAACCCTTAGATTCGACAAATGATCACAATCAGGGCAGAAATTCGTCAGCATGGAAATGATGCCAATACTGAAACCTTCACTAATGAACAAGAAACTAGTCCAAAAGAAACTGTGTGCTTTATATTTATATGTAATTGATTTTTTTCACACTACTGGGCTCACTTTCTAAGTTCGTCCCAGGCCAGTGAAAAGTCAGGACTGGCACTGCTTTCTACACATCTCTTCCGGGCCAATTTCCATTCGGCCAAACATCGAGGTAGAGCAGTGATACATCATGCATTTATAAAGCAGTACTTAGGAGTACCATCTCAAGTACTATATATGGCCTAAACGCCTACGTAGTACAAATCAGAAACACACTATTACATATGTGTACATAAATTGTACATCAGCATACACGTATTCCCTACTCGTCATCTTTTTTCAATGAAGTGTGGATTTTATTGACTCAAAATGTAGCATCAAAAAGATACAAACACAATGAGCACACCCCCGGCCTCTGTATAGCTAGGATGCACACAGCCAACACCAAGTCAAGCACACAAAAACACACGAACAAAGAGCAAAGTCATATAAAATCAAAACTATGCGTAGACGAGGAAAAGGAAAAAAAACCAAAGCGATCAGATTCGTGATCGGCAAACTATAACAATGGTCATATCTGCACCGATCATCTCATGTCATCATGCGACAACGAGGTTCTTCCACAGCAACGCATTCAGGAACGGAGCGACACTCAAGTGACACCGTCACCGGATCCAGCCACCAAGGCTGGAATCAAGATTTTCACCCTGAAGAATTAGTCCGAGCGAACAATTCCTTCAACAAGAAAATTATACCCTACTCGTCACCTTCACAGTATGTCCATGGGGCCATTTGTCCAAAATTACATAATGCACTGACCAAGAATTCTAGTAGAGACTATTGTCCAAAAGTGCATTGGTCTTGTTAGAAAATGCAGGACTCATTAGCATGAAAATGCGGTACAAATTTGTGTAGTGGCATCATCTCAAAAAGGATAATACACGTTAGTGCAGAGAAGTAAACTTCAAAGGGGAAAATCATGTAAGCATATCCACTCGGAGTATAGGTTTGAAGACCTCGTCGAAACAAAGAAGTGAATTAGTTTTCAATTTGGATACATGATGTAAATCCTCCGTCATCAGTGCCTCGGTGAAGTCATCGTCTCCTCCTTCCTCTACTATGATCAGGCAACACCGGTGGCCACGGCAACTCGTATGGGTATATGCTGGCCCAGCATATTTGTTCCTTTCATGTTCATTCTCTACCTGCATTGTGTCGAGCTCGATGGAGAACAACCACGTCTTCGTTGCTGCCGTTAGGAGAGGTGTCATGAGGATGTAGTCTGCATTTGCCGCGACAATCTTGGCTCCTTGCTCAAAGAAGGACTCCTCGCGCCCCGGCAACCCAACGGTGGCCTCCGATAACTCCAACTGCTTCTCCAACACCCACTCGTTGATGTCACCACCTCGACCCTGCTTAAATATCTTGAGAACATTGCTTATCACGCGGACGATGCGCAACACGCCGTCGCCACCGCCAATGACCCGAGAGGCCCCGATGTGAAATGACCCCGAGATGTTCACCGGGAACACCATAGCGGAGAACTTTGCGGTGGTCTCATCAAGGACAAGCACAGCGTCGTTACCTTGTATGCCAAAGTATAGGAGGCCATTGACACGACCCACAAAGTTTTCATAAAAGTAATACCCTATTGGAAGTTCCACGTCGACGCTGGTGGCCGGGGTACGCACTAGGCGCCAACCACCGTTGCTTCCCGAGGAGAACACGCAGGCCAGAGTTTTCGTTACCGCCGAGAGGATCCGGAAGTTAGACATGCTGACGTGGCGGCCGCCGTCGACGAGGCAGTGGAACACACCAAGGCCGTCCCCAGACACTAGTAGAAAAAGGGCCTTTAGTCCCGGTTTATAAGGGCCTTTAGTCCCGGTTCTGAAACCGGGACTAAAATGTCGGTACTAATGCCTCTCCCTTTAGTCCCGGTTCAATCCAGAATCGGGACTAAAGGGCGCGGCTACGTGGAGCTCCACCTTTAGTCCTGGTTGGTAACACCAACCGGGACTATTACCAACCGGGACTAAAGGAAATTTCATGATTTTTTTTTTTGAAAAAAAATTTTGAATTTTTTTTATTTTCAAATTTCTGAATTATTTTAATCTCTAGTCTGTAATCACCACCCCTCATCACTTCTCAATTTATCCTCTAATCACCCCTCATCATTCCAAATCATCTAACTTCCCGAACGGTCACCCATCCTCCCACTCCCCCAGCCTGAGCACACTTAACTTCTGGGTTCTATTCTCCCTCGTTCCAAGTCTACACTTGTTGTTTTCCTGACAATACTAAGATGTCAATCCTATTAACCTTCAGGAATTTTACTTGAGCATGAAGTGACACATTTCATAGTTTTATTTTGAAACTATTGTTTAAAAAAACAATAATTATTTAGTAACACTAATATTTCTTGAATAATTAGTTTGACCATTGTTTGACCATAGTTTGACCAGATTTGACCAAAATTGAAATAACTGAAATAATTATTTAGTAACACTAATATTCTAGAATAATTAGTTTGACCATTGTTTGACCAGTTTGCCCACTGTTTGAATTTTTTCGATTTTTTTCACTCTAGATCTTAAAAGCCCCGTAACTTTTTTCTATTAGGTTTTTGAGGATTTTGAAAATGTTTAACAGGGTTCCTCCAGTTAAATTTGGATGTAACTTTTCGAGTAGATGATTTTTCATATAAAAAACTTTTTCATCCGAGTTAGTATGCAAAAGTTATGCCCATTTTTACAAATTTCAGAGAGATTTTGCAAATTTTCCCAACAACTAGACCACATATCACATGGGAAACTTATTTTCTTTTATTTTTTTGACATTTCCATCATTTTCTTTTATTATTTTTAAAACTGAAAAGGCGATCCACCGAGGGGGGATTGTTTGAAAATGGAACCTTTAGTACCGGTTCGTGCCTAAAGGTCTCATCCCCATTAGTCCCAGTTCGTGCCTCAAACCGGGACTAAAGGTCTAATCTTTAGTCCCGGTTTGTGACACGAACCGGGACCAATGGTTGTGGGCCAGGAGCGAGGCCCATTGGTCCTGATTCATCCCACCAACCGGGACCAAAAGGTCTAGATGAACCGGGACCAATGGCCCACGTGGCCCGGCCGGCTCCATGGGCTCACGAACCGGGACCAATGCCCCCATTGGTCCCGATTCTGAATTGAATCGGAACTAATGGGGTTACCCGGCCTGGACCAAAGCCTCCTTTTCTACTAGTGAGAGTCGACGACGGCCAAAGGATCCGCTGGCGGCCACCAGTAAGGGGCTCGCAGACCATAAGGTCACGGGAGCCGCCGATCTTCCACATGGACAGGAGGAGCAGGCTGCCACGGCTGTCGTCCATCAAGCCGCCGCCGGGCAAGGAGTCCAGCGAGAAGCGGCGACGGTCAACGGCAAGCAACGAAGGCGCGAAGGCGGGTTTAGGCTGGTCCTCGTGGTAGTAGCCGACGAGCGTCGCGTGCACGTGGGCTGCGCGAAGGCGCGCGAGGAAGCCGGCGTCCGCCACGACGCGGCACCACCGCCGGCACACGGCCGCGGCACGGACGAGGCACGGGGAAGGGCCGAGGCTGATGAGGATGCGCTCGAAGAGGTGCTCGGGGAGGTCGTGCACCGTCGTCAGGCCAGCTTTCTTCTTGGATTTCTTCTTGAGCCGGCGATGCCCCTCCGCCCTCGTCGCCATTGATTGTGGAGCGTACGAATCGTGAGCACCGCCTTGCGCTGCGAAAATACGGCGTTTAATTGACTGCTTTCCGATGCGAACGCGCCGATCTGTTACGATCGACCTGGATTCGTAAAGGAAATGTACTAAAATTAAGGAAATGCAAAACGGAACATGGGACACCTATTATACCACACCGGACGCGTATTACATTACATCTTTATCTTTATCTTTACCTAATAATAGTAAAACAAATTGAATTTCTTTCGTCCGTCATGGCATCTTTCAGAAAAGTCTCTCTATTTCAGAGAATTCAACTCGCGGTCCTGTGTTAAGTTAAAACGAATCGTTATTTTCGTATTTTACACAAAGGTCTCTATCTTTTCTTGAAATCAACCCAACATCCGGATTTAAGTCATATCTGAACCGTTATTTTACATTTTTTTGAAAAGGTAATTCATCCACGGATCATATTTAAGTCAAACAAATGCTTTTTAAAATCATTCATATCTTTTGAACCGTAACTTTGATTTGAACATGTTATATATGAAATTTGATTAGAAAAATATGTAGAATATGAATATGAGATTATTTTTACCTGTTAAGTATTTTTAAATATTATTTTTAAAATATATTTGAGTCAAACCAAATGATTTTTTAAATTATCTGTATCTTTTAAACCGTAATTTTGATTTTAACATATTAATAGCAAAAGAGTCTGTGCGTTGCAACAGAAAAGAAAACATAACACACGTTGAAATATATTTTATTTTTGCGAGGCATCATATTTGTGTTGCCGCTTATCCTCCTTCTCACCCTCGCTGGCGATGGCCTCGGTGTTCACACAAAACAACAAAAAACGTGTGTTCAATATGGTTAATCCTAAGACGTCTCTCTCTCCCTCTCTCCTCCCTCTTCCTCTCTCTCTCGCTTTCTCTCACTCACTTTGATTTTAACATATTATATATGAAATTTTATTAGAAAAATGTGTCGAATCTAAATATGATGTTAATTTTACCTGTTAAATATTTTTAAAATATTGTTATGGAAGTAAACTTATAATTTATAGCGCAAGATTCATTTTTTCATACCGGCGGTGATCCGGATTGCAAATAAATACCCCACTATAACCATATACGGAAAAGAAAACATCGATAACTACACATACATACCTCTGAAAAATGTCGCAGAGGAAAACAATAGATTTCTCATCGCGAGAGTGAGAGAAAGCGAGCGAGAGAGAGAGAGAGAGAGAGAGAGAGAGAGAAAGAGAGAGAGAGACGCCTTAGGATTAACCATATTCAACACATATTTTTGTTGTTTTGTGTGAACACCGAGATCATCACCGGCGAGGCTGAGAAGGAGGATAAGCGGCAACACAAATATGATGCCTCGCAAAAATAAAGGAGATGGACCTATTATGGTCTTGAGTGATGGTTGTTGAGTTAAAAGCGTGTGTTATGTTTTCTCTCCCGTTGCAACGCACGGGCTCTTTTGCTAGTCTATATCTATACCAATATAAAAAGATTCAAAGGAGCAGATCGGTCATCGAACTAAGTCAATTGAACGACCTAGACTGTTCCAGCGGCGAGCGTTAAACGTGTTTAATGTGTAATTAAAAAAGCATAGCAAATATTGCACTAATTATGGAATTAACATACAAATAATAGCATACCTAATATCCGCGTGCAATTAACGTGCATTGCACATGCACATTTACTAGTCATATATAATGGATGATGTCATGTTGGAGTACTTGCCTCGGCTTCAGCGTGCGATACTGCCCTCCGCTCTGTCCTTTGCATGAGGCCTTGCGCCGATGCCTCCGGCATTGACGCATGGGTTGCGGACACGACCGGGGCCACATCTCCATGGGTTTTCGTTGCGCCGCGCTTGCCGGGTGACACCGGGTCGGCCATTTCCCTGGCAGGTCTGTTTTTCTTTTTCCTGTTGCTATGGTTCTTTTTTCCTATAATACGTCCTTGTTGCAGTCTCGTACCTTGCAAGCTCTGTTAATTCTCTACCTACACATTGCTGGTGCAGCTACCTTGCTTGCGGTCACGTTGTACTTGAAGGTGAAGAAGAAGAATTTCATCATCATACATTGTTGGTTGAAGTTGAATGGGCAACCCAAGTAGATCCTATCCATTGCCCATATCATCAAGACCGCCTGCATTGGCAATGAATACGAAGATGGTGATCCAACCGACCCAACAAAAGGAGAGCCGACCAAGAAAGTCAAAAGAGGGATCCGGGGAATGAAGTGGGAGGAGGAGAAGCGAGAAGAGACGGCGGCCAAGATGATGGAGAAGTTCGAGGGCACAATGGACAAGTAGGACGAGGCATGTTTCGAGTGACATGGCATCAGGGAGAAAAAGAAGGCGGAGAGGTTTGACATCTTCATGGCGACAACGGAGAAGAAGATCAACCTCGAAGAGAAGAAGAGTGAGCTCGAAGAGAGGAGGGATTGAGCTCGTGGCCACTTCGGAGGAAACCAAAATGTTGATCATCAAGATGGACGAGTTGGATCCCGATGCAGCGAAGATCGTGCAAAGATGTAAGCGCTTGGCGGCAGAAATGGAGGAGGCAAAAGTTACAGAGTAGTTGGCGGCGGAGTGATAAGGGAAGAGGTATGAACAACCTGTCTGGGAGGCAAAATTTGCACAGACTACCGGATTAGAACTTTTGTGGTCGGACACATGTAAAAACTTATGAACAAGCGACATTTTTTTGGTTGTTAGGGCTGCCTACGTATACATCTAATCAAATAGACCTCATCAAATTTCTATTGATCAACATTTGCATTCCAAATGTATTTGGATGGGGCCAGATCTGGGCAGAAGTTTTGGTCTGCGGATTGATAGTTTGTCCCTTTTGTGGCATGGCGTTGGGATGCACTAAGTGTGCATTTTTTTAATTTATAGGACCTTGTTGACACACATATCCATTATTGGGTTATGTAATCATCGGAAAAGTAGATTACAAACAAAATAACAGAAGAACCATTTTTATTTCATATAACTATAAGCATCGGCAAGTTGTACATGGCATTGGCATGTGGCAGTACCTACGCATCTCTCAATCAGGACTCCTCGAAGTCCCTAAGCCTCCAGTGACCATCGGGGCACCGGATCCACATCAACGCCCTTGTTCACCAACGCTATGTCGAGGTCCACCTCTAGCTCGAACCCACCAGCGGTGCCCTAGAACCCTGTGACGCCGTGCAGGTAGCACTCGAGGTTGTAGTGTGTTTGCACGGTGTTGGGCTGCCGCAGGCACAACGATCCGCACGTGTCAACGGGCAGCGCGGTGGTCTCCACGTCCACATACCCGATTGGCGGGTACATCGGCAACACATCACCGGCGTTCCTCACATGAAGTGCACGGAGGGCGGGGAACAACACGAAGGCCGGCCTGAAGTTGTCGTCGTCCACGGGCGGGCTCGCAAACATGATTGACGTCATTGGGCATGGCAACGTCTACTACGGGGAGGAGGGCGGCACGTTGACACCGTGGGAGATGATGCCGACTGCATTGAGGATCGCCAGTGACGTGCCATGATTGTGGCCCGTGAAGGTGATGTTGGTCACCTCCTCCCTGTGCACCTCTGTTAGCCTCCTCTTTGTACCCCTCCCACCCCCAAATTCCATTGGTCCTTATTAAATTATCTTGTAACACCCTACAACTACCCCCCCCCCCTCCCCTCCCACCCTCTTAGTAGTTAGAATCCCACCTTATAGATTGGTCTAGACCACCGGCACCACAACACTAGCTCCTTGATGAATTCCATCCCGTGGCTACTAGATCTGCAAATATCTTCTAGAATTCTTAAGATCTCACAAAACCCCATAGTTTCCACCAGCATGTGAACATAGCTTGTTACTTTCATCTTGATTTTACTGGGAACCATCCCCCTAAAACCTCCTAATATGATTCTACAAATTTCCACAAGGTCGCGGCCTCTAATGGTATAGGTAGTTGAATCCACCCCTACTATGTTTGACTTGCCAATTATTTCTACCGCAAGCCCTAGCCGTGGAAGGCACTTTCCCCTCTGTATCATGGGACTAGCTAAACCTTAAGTTTTCTGGCTCGGGATCTATCCCTGCCTCTTCCAAAATGGGGAAGTGGAGAGAGTAAAAATATTCGAAAGCATCATAAGGTGTAGTGCTATATTATACATCTCCGGTGAAGAGAGACAAAAATAAGAAAAGATGAAGCTACAAAGCTTCTTGTTGTATCTTTCGACCTGCTTTGTAAGAGAGTCTTCTCTCCACATTGTATTGTTCGGTCGTGTATTGTTTGGTGTTGGTGCTTTATATATAAAACGGGGCGAAAGCCTGTTTCGAGAGAGAGATACACAGGTTATTCATGGCTCAGACTTCATGTTGCCCACCCAAGTTTGAGCAGTACGGGGAAATTCACTCCTACACTCAATTTCCAATCCCCCAATCAAGAATTCAAGCTCTCGTTTGAAAATAATACTAGGCTTGCTGGGAAATTACCGATAGCTAAATGATATTGTACTGATTCTCAAAAGTTGATCTCAAAATCACAAGTATCACTACATATTAAATTAGGGAGAGAGTCGCTTATCTCGGGGTTATCACAGTCTCCGTTCCAAAAGGAAATTGGCAAATGACCAACACCTTGTGACAAATTTACTAGAACAGGAATCGAATCTGGTGAATCAGATCAAGACATCCTTCTGTCATCACAAGGAGCGCATAAAGTATTTGTTGGGGAACGTTGCATGGAAAACAAATAAAATTCTACGCAAATGCAAGATCTATCCGTGAAGATGCATAGCTACGAGAGGGGGAGAGCATCTACATACCCTTGTAGATTGCTAAGCGTTTATCAACGCGGTTGATGTAGTCATACACCTTCATGATCCGTCTCGATCAAGTACCGAACGTACGGCACCTCCGCGTTTAGCACACGTTCAGCTCGATGGCATCCTTGTTGGGTAATGTAGTATTTTTAAAAAAATTCCTACGCACACGCAAGATCATGGTGATGCGTAGCAACGAGAGGGGAGAGTGTCGTCCACGTACCCTTGTATACCGTAAGCGGAAGCGTTATGACAACGCGGTTGATGTAGTCGTACGTCTTCACGATCGACCGATCCTAGTACCGAATGTACGGCACCTCCGCGATCCGCACACGTTCAGCTCGGTGACGTCCCACGACTCACGATCCAGTAGAGTTTTGAGGGAGAGTTCCGTCAGCACGACGACGTGATGACGGTGTTGATGAAGCTACCGACGCAGGGCTTCGCCGAAGCACCGCTACAATATGATCGAGGTGGATTATGGTGGAGGGAGCACCGCACACGGCTAAAAGATCAATGATCAACTTGTGTGTCCATGGGGTGCCCCCCTCCCCCGTATATAAACGAGTGGAGGAGGGGGAGGGCCGGCCCTCTCTACGGCGCGCCCTAGGGGAAGGAAGAGAGAGGGAGGAAGGAAAGAAGGGCCGCCCCCCCACCCAATTCGAATTGGGCATGGGGGCGCGCCTCCCTCTTTTCCCTTCCCTCTCCTCTATTCCACTAAGGCCCAATAAGGCCCATATACTCCCCGCCGAATTCCCGTAACTCTCCGGTACTCTGATAAATACCTGAACCACTCAGAACCTTTCCGATGTCCGAATATAATCTTCCAATATATCGATCTTTACATCTCGAACATTTCGAGACTCCTCGTCATGTCCCTGATCTCATCCGGGACTCCAAACAACCTTCTGTACATCAAAACACATACACTCATAATACCGATCGTCACCGAATGTTAAGCGTGCGGACCCTACGGGTTCGAGAACTATGTAGACATGACTGCTACCTCTTGAGCACTTGCGTTGGTTTTCCTTTGAATAGGAAAGGGTGGTGCAGCAAAGTAGCGTAAGTATTTCCCTCAGTTTTTGAGAACCAAGGTATCAATCCAGTAGGAGGCCACGCACGAGTCCCTCGTAGCTACACAAACAAATAAATCCTCACAACCAACGCGATAAGGGATTGCCAATCCCTACACGGTCACTTACAAGAGTGAGATCTGATAGATATGATAAGATAATATTTTTGGTATTTTTGTGATAAAGATGCAAAGTAAAATAAAAGAAAAGTAAAAAAAGCAAAGGAAATAACTAAGTATTGGAAGACTAATTTGATGAAGATAGACCCGGAGGCTATAGGTTTCACTAGTGGCTTCTCTCAAGAGCATAGGTATTTTACGGTCGGTGAACGAATTACTGTTGAGCAATTGACAGAATTGAGTATAGTTATGAGAATATCTAGGTATGATCATGTATGTAGGCATCACGTCCGAGACAAGTAGACCGACTCCTGCTTGCATCTACTACTATTACTCCACTCATCGACCACTATCCAACATGCATCTAGAGTATTAAGTTCATGAAAACAAAGTAACGCCTTAAGCAAGATGACATGATGTAGAGGGATAAATTCATGCAATATGATAAAACCCCATCTGGTTATCCTCGATGGCAACAATACAATACGTGCCTTGCTGCCCCTACTGTCACTAGGAAAGGACACCGCAAGATTGAACCCAAAGCTAAGCACTTCTCCTATTGCAAGAAATATCAATATAGTAGGCCAAACCAAACTGATAATTCGAAGAGACTTGTAAAGATAACCAATCATACATCAAAGAATTCAGAGGAGATTCAAATATTGTTCATACATAATCTTGATCATAAACCCACAATTCATCGGCCTCAACAAACGCACTGCAAAAAGAAGATTACATCGAATAGATCTCCACAAGAGAGGGGGAGAATATTGTATTGAGATCCAAAAAGAGAGAAGAAGCCATCTAGCTAATAACTATGGACCCAAAGGTCTGAGGTAAACTACTCACACTTCATCGGAGAGGCTATGGTGTTGATGTAGAAGCCCTCCGTGATGAATGCCCCCTCCGGCGGAGCTCCGAAACAAGCCCCAAGATGGGATCTCGTGGATATAGAAAGCTGCGGCGGTGGAATTAGGGTCTTGGCTCCGTATCTGATCGTTTGGGGGTATGTAGGTATATATAGCAGGAAGGAGTGCGTCGGTGGAGCAACAGGGGGCCCACGAGGGTGGAGGGCGCGCCTGGGGGGTAGGCGCACCCCCTACCTCGTGGCCTCCCTGTTAGTTGCTTGACGTAGGGTCCAAGTCTCCTGGATCATGTTCGGTGAGAAAACCACGTTCCCGAAGGTTTCATTCCGTTTGGACTCCGTTTGATATTCCTTTTCTTCGAAACCCTAAAATAGGCAAAAAAACAGGAATTCTGGACTGGGCCTCCGGTTAATAGGTTAGTCCCAAAAATAATATAAAAGTGGATAATAAAGCCCAATAATGTCCAAAACAGTAGATAATATAGCATGGAGCAATCAAAAATTATAGATACATTGGAGACGTATCAAGCATCCCCAAGCTTAATTCCTTCTCGTCCTCGAGTAGGTAAATGATAAAAAAGATGATTTTTTATGTGGAGTGCTACTTGGCATAATTTTAATGTAACTCTTCTTAATTGTGGTATGAATATTCAGATTCCAAAGATTCAAGATAAAAGTTTAATATTGACATAAAAATAATAATACTTCAAGCATACTAACAAAGCAATCATGTCTTCTCAAAATAACATGGCCAAAGAAAGTTATCCCTACAAAATCATATAGTCTGGCTGTGCTCTATCTTCACCACACAAAATATTTAAATCATGCACAACCCCGATGACAAGCCAAGCAATTGTTTCATACTTTTGACATTCTCAAACTTTTTCAATCTTCACGCAATACATGAGCGTGAGCCATGGATATAGCACTATATGTGGAATAGAATGGTGGTTGTGGAGAAGACAAAAAGGGAGAAGATAGTCTCACATCAACTAGGCGTATCAACGGGCTATGGAGATGCCCATCAATAGATATCAATGTGAGTGAGTAGGGATTGCCATGCAACGGATGCACTAGAGCTATAAGTATATGAAAGCTCAACAAAAGAAACTAAGTGGGTGTGCATCCAACTTGCTTGCTCATGAAGACCTAGGGCATTTTGAGGAAGCCCATCATTGGAATATACAAGCCAAGTTCTATAATGAAAAATTTCCACTAGTATATGAAAGTGACGAAATGAGAGACTCTCTGTCATGAATATCATGGTGCTACTTTGAAGCACAAGTGTGGTAAAAGGATAGTAACATTGTCCCTTCTCTCTTTTTCTCTCTTTTTTTTATTTGGGCCTTTTCTCTTTTTTTATGGCCTCTTTTTTCGTCCAGAGTCTCATCCCGACTTGTGGGGGAATCATAGTCTCCATCATCCTTTCCTCACTGGGACAATGCTCTAATAATGATGATCATCACACTTTTATTTACTTACAACTCAACAATTACAACTCGATAATTAGGACAAAATATGACTCTATATGAATGCCTCCAGCGGTATACCGGGATATGCAATAATCAAGAGTGACATGTATGAAAGAATTATGAATGGTGGCTTTGCCACAAATACGATGTGAGCTACATGATCATGCTAAGCAATATGACAATTATGGAGTGTGTCATAATAAACGGAATGGTGGAAAGTTGCATGGCAATATATCTCGGAATGGCTATGGAAACGCCATAATAGGTAGGTATGGTGGCTGTTTTGAGGAAGGTATATGGTGGGTGTATGATACTGGCGAAAGTTGCGCGGTATTAGAGAGGCTGGCAATGGTGGAAGGAAGAAAAGTGCATATAATCCATGGACTCAACATTAGTCATAAAGAACTCATATACTTATTGCAAAAATCTACAAGTTATCAAAGCAAAGTATTACGCGCATGCTCCTAGGGGGATAGATTGCTAGGAAAAGACCATCGCTCGTCCCCGACCGCCACTCATAAGGAAGACAATCAAAAAATAAATCATGCTCCGACTTCATCACATAACGGTTCACCATACGTGCATGCTACGGGAATCACAAACTTTAACACAAGTATTTCTCAAATTCACAACTACTCAACTATCACAACTTTAAAATCACCATATTCATATCTCAAAACAATTATCAAGCATCAAACTTCTCATAGCATTCAACACACTCATAAGAAAGTTTTTACTATTCTTGAATACCAAGCATATTACGATTATTTAGGCAAATTACCATGCTATTTGAGACTCTCAAAATAATTTAAGTGAAGCATGAGATATCAATAGTTTCTATAAAACAATTCCACCACTGTGCTCTTAAAAGATATAAGTGAAGTACTAGAACAAAACTATATAACTCAAAAAGATATAAGTGAAGCACATAGAGTATTCTAACAAACTCCAAATCATGTATGGCTCTCTAAAAATGTGTGTACAGCAAGGATGATTGTGGTAAACTAAAAAGCAAAGACTCAAATCATACAAGACGCTCCAAGCAAAACACATATCATGTGGTGAATAAAAATATAGCTCCAAGTAAAGTTACCGATAGACGAAGACGAAAGAGGGGATGCCTTCCGGGGCATCCCCAAGCTTTGACATTTAGGTGTACTTAGATTATCTTGGGGGTGCCATGGGCATCCCCAAGCTTAGGCTCTTTCCACTCCTTGTTCCATAATCCATCAAATCTTTACCCAAAACTTGAAAACTTCACAACACAAAACTTAAAGTAGAAAATCTCGTGAGCTCCGTTAGCGAAAGAAAACAAAAGAACACTTCAAGGTACTGTAATTAACTCATTATTTATTTATATTGGTGTTAAACCTACTGTATTTCAACTTCTCTATGGTTTATAAACTATTTTACTAGCCATAGATTCATCAAAATAAGCAAACAACGCACGAAAAACAGAATATGTCAAAACAGAACAGTCTGTAGTAATCTGTAGCTAGCGCAAGATATGAACCCCAAAAATTCTAAAATAAATGGCTGGACGTGAGGAATTTATCTATTAATAATCTGCAAAAATAATTAACTAAATATCGCTTTCCAAATAAAAATGGCAGCAGTTCTCGTGAGCGCTAAAGTTTCTGTTTTTTACAGCAAGATTAACAAGACTTTCCCCAGGTCTTCCCAACGGTTCTACTTGGCACAAACACTAATTAAACACAAAAAACACAACCAAAACAGAGGCTAGGAAAATTATTTATTACTAAACAGGAGCAAAACTCAAGGAATAAAAATAAAATTGGGTTGCCTCCCAACAAGCGCTATCGTTTAACGCCCCTAGCTAAGCATAAAAAGCAAGGATAGATCTAGGTATTGTCATCTTTGGTTTTAGGAAAAAAGTGAGCAAACTTGTTATCTATGGAATTAATCTTTCTATTTTGACAAATTACATGTCCATTAATGGTAGAAGAAAGATTAAGAATGTTGCGGAAATTGGCATCTAGGCTAGCTTTTATCTCTTTAATAGATTCGTTTTGGTAAGAAAGCAAGAGAGATGTGATTTCAGCTTTCTCATTAATGGGGTGCCCAAATATAGTTTTCATCCTCTCATAGGTATCTATGGGGTCCCCTTCAAGAAAACCCCCCTCGAAAATAGAATCTAAAACTTGTTTGAACGAAGTGGGTAGCCCAACATAAAAGCTTTTTAAGTAAACCTCAATTTGATATTGGGGTACATAGCTAGCCCGGATCCTTAACAGCCTATCCCAAGCATCTTTCAAAGATTCATCAAGTAAATAATGAAAAATTCCAGAATCATCTTCATCAAAATTACTAAGGTTCTCATTGATAACTCCGGCAAGTTGTTCCATAGCATTCTAATTTATGAGTTTAGATAAGATAGCAGGATTGTCTAAAGCACTAGAACTTGGGAGAGAATCCCCAACTCTTTTTGGTTCTGACATGGTGAGGGAAAAGAGGCAAATGGAAAAGGAGAGGGAGGATAGAGAGAGAGGGCAAATAAAATGGCAAGGGTGAAGTGGGGGAGAGAAAAACTAGAAGTAAATGGCAAATAATGTAATGCGGGAGATAAGGGTATGTGATGGATACTTGGTATGTTTGACTTTTGCGTAGACTCCTCGGAAATGGCGCCAGAAATCCTTCTTGCTACCTCTTGAGCACTTGCGTTGGTTTTCCCTTGAAGAGTAAAGGGTGGTGCAGCAAAGTAGCATAAGTATTTCCCTCAGTTTTTGAGAACCAAGGTATCAATCCAGTAGGAGGCCACGCACGAGTCCCTCGTACCTACACAAACAAATAAATCCTCGCAACCAACGCGATAAGGGGTTGTCAATCCCTACACGGTCACTTACGAGAGTGAGATCTGATAGATATGATAAGATAATATTTTTGGTATTTTTGTGATAAAGATGCAAAGTAAAATAAAAGCAAAGGAAATAACTAAGTATTGGAAGATTAATTTGATGAAGATAGATCCGGGGGCCATAGGTTTCACTAGTGGCTTCTGTCAAGAGCATAGGTATTTTACGGTGGGTGAAAGAATTATTGTTGACCAATTGACAGAATTAAGCATAGTTATGAGAATATCTAGGTATGATCATGTATATAGGCATCATGTCTGAGACAAGTAGACCGACTCCTGCCTGCATCTACTACTATTACTCCAATCATCGACTGCTATCCAGCATACATCTAGAGTATTAAGTTCATGAAAACAGAGTAACGCTTAAGCAAGATGGCATGATGTAGAGGGATAAATTCATGCAATATGATAAAAAAACCCATCTTGTTATCCTCGATGGCAACAATACAATACATGCCTTGTTGCCCCTACTGTCACTGGGAAAGGACACCGCAAGATTGAACCAATAGCTAAGCACATCTCCCATTGCAAGAAAGATCAATCTAGTAGGCCAAACCAAACTGATAATTCGAAGAGACTTGCAAAGATAACCAACCATACATAAAAGAATTCAGAGGAGATTCAAATATTGTTCATAGATAATCTTGATCACAAACCCACAATTCATCGCTCTCAACAAACACACCGCAAAAAGAAGATTACATCGAATAGATCTCCACAAGAGAGGGGGAGAACATTGTATTGAGATCCAGAAAGAGAGAAGAAGCCATCTAGCTAATAACTATGGACCCGAAGGTCTGAGGTAAACTACTCACACTTCATCGGAGAGGCTATGGTGTTGATGTAGAAGCCCTCCGTGACGGATGCCCCCTTCGGCGGAGCTTCGGAACAGGCCCCAAGATGGGATCTCGTGGATACAGAAAGTTGCGGCGGTGGAATTAGGGTTTTGGCTCCGTATCTGATCGTTTGGGGGTACGTAGGTATATATAGGAGAAAGGAGTATGGCGGTGGAGCAACAGGGGGCCCACGAGGGTGGAGGGCATGCCTTGGAGGGTAGGCGCTCCCCCTACCTCGTGGCCTCCTTGTTGGTTGCTTGACGTAGGGTCCAAGTCTCCTAGATCATGTTCGGTGAGAAAATCACGTTCCCGAAGGTTTCATTCCGTTTGGACTCCATTTGATATTCCTTTTCTTTGAAACCCTAAAATAGGCAAAAAAACAGCAATTCTGGGTTGGTCCTGCGGTTAATAGGTTAGTCCCAAAAATAATATAAAAGTGGATAATAAAGCCCAATAATGTCCAAAACAGTAGATAACATAGCATGGAGCAATCAAAAATTATAGATACGTTGGAGACGTATCAATGGCCGAGACATGTCTCCAGTCAATAACCAATAGCGGAACCTGGATGCTCATATTGGTTCCTATATATTCTACGCAGATCTTTATCGGTCAAACCGCATAACGATATACGTTGTTCCCTTTGTCATCGGTATGTTACTTGCCCGAGATTCGATCGTCAGTATCTCAATACCTAGTTCAATCTCATTACCGGCAAGTCTCTTTACTCGTTCTGTAATGCATCATCTAGTAACTAACTCATTAGTAACATTGCTTGCAAGGCTTATAGTGATGTGCATTACCGAGAGGGCCTAGAGATACCTCTCCGACAATCGGAGTGACAAATCCTAATCTTGATCCATGCCAACTCAACAAACACCATCGGAGACACCTGTAGAGCACCTTTATAATCACCCAGTTATGTTGTGACGTTTGGTAGCACACAAAGTGTTCCTCCGGTATTCGGAAGTTGCATGATCTCATAGTCATAGGAACATGTATAGTTATGGAGAAAGCAATAGCAACAAACTAAACGATCATCATGCTAAGCTAACGGATGGGTCAAGTCAATCTCATCATTCTCTAATGATGTGATCCCGTTAATCAAACGACAACTCATGTCTATGGTTAGGAAACATAACAATCATTGATTCAACGAGCTAGTCAAGTAGAGGCAAACTAGTGACACTCTGTTTGTCTATGTATTCACACATGTACTAAGTTTCTGGTTAATACAATTCTAGCATAAATAATAAACATTTATCATGATATAAGGAAATAAATAATAACTTTATTATTGCCTCTAGGGCATATTTCCTTCAGTCTCCCATTTGCACTAGAGTCAATAATCTAGTTCACATCTTTATGTGATTAGTTCACATCTCCATGTGACTAATACCCAAAGGGTTTACTAGAGTCAATAATTTAGTTCACATCGCTATGTGATTAAAACCCAAAGAGTGATCATGTTTTTCTTGTGAGAGAAGTTTAGTCTACGGGTCTGTAACATTCAGATCCGTATGTATTTCGCAAATTTCTATGTGTACAATGCTCTACACGGAGCTACTCTAGCTAATTGCTCCGACTTTCAATATGTATCCAGATCGAGACTTAGAGTCATCTAGATCGATGTAAAAAGCTTGCATCAATGTAACTCTTTACGGTGAACTCTTTTATCACCTCCATAACTGAGAAATATTTCATTAGTCCTCTAAGGATAATTTTGACCGATGTTCAGTGATCTAATCCTAGATCACTATTGTACTCCCTTGCCAGAATCATGCTAAGGTATACAATAAGACTGGTAAACAGCATAGCATACTTTATAGAACCTATGATTGAGGCATAGGGAATGACTTTTCATTCTCTTTCTATTTTTTGTTGTGGTCGGGTTTTGAGTCTTTACTCAACTTCACACCTTCCAACACAGGCAAGAACTCCTTCTTTGACTGTTCCATTATGAACTACTTCAAAATCTTGTCAAGGTATGTACTCATTGAAAAAACTTATCAAGCGTCTTGATCTATCTCTACAGATTTTGATGCTCAATGTGTAAGCAGCTTCATCGAGGTCTTTCTTTGAAAAACACTTTTCAAACACTCCTTTATGCTTTCCAAAAAATTCTACAATACTTCCGATCAACAATATGTCATTCACATATACTTATCAGAAATGTTGTAGTGCTCCCACTCACTTTCTTGTAAATACAGGCTTCACCGCAAGTCTGTGTAAAACCATATGCTTTGATCACTTTATCAAAGCATATATTCCAACTCTGAGATGCTTGCACCAGTCCATAGATGGATCGCTGGAGCTTGCTCACTTTGTTAGCACCTTTAGGATTGACAAAACCTTCTGGTTGCATCATATACAACTCTTCTTTAAGAAATCCATTAAGGAATGCAGTTTTGACATCCATTTGCCAGATTTCATAAAATGCAGCAACTGCTAACATGATTCGGATAGACTTTTAAGCATCGATACGAGTGAGAAAATCTTATCGTAGTCAACACCTTGAACTTGTCAAAAAGATTTTGCGACAATTCGAGCTTTGTAGATAGTAACACTACTATCAGCGTCCGTCTTCCTCCTGAAGATCAATTTATTCTTAATGACTCACCGATCATCGGGCAAGTCAATCAAAGTCCATACTTTGTTCTCATATATGGATCCTATCTCAGATTTCATGGCCCCAAGACATTTCACGGAATCTGGGCTCATCATCGCTTCCTCATAGTTCGTAGGTCCGTCATGGTCTAGTAACATGACTTCCAGAAAGGATTATCGTACCACACTAGTGAGGACCATACTTTGGTGGCCCTACGAGGTTTGGTAGTAACTTGATCTGAAGTTTCATGATCATCATCATTAGCTTCCTCACTAATTGGTGTAGAGATCACTAGAACTAATTTCTGTGATGAACTACTTTCCAATTCGGGAGAAGATACAATTACCTCATCAAGTTCTACATTCCTCCCACTCACTTCTTTCGAGAGAAACTTCTTCTCTAGAAAGGATCCACTCTTAGCAACAAAGATATTGTTTTTGGATCTGTGATAGAAGGTGTACCCAACAGTTTCTTTTGGGTATCCTATGAAGGCGCACTTTTCCGATTTAGGTTTGTGCTTATCAGGCTGAAACTTTTTCACATAAGCATCACAACCCCAAACTTTAAGAAACGAAATCTTAGGTTTCTAGCCAAACCATAGTTCATACTGTGTCGTCTCAAGGGATTAGACGGTGCCCTACTTAACGTGAATGCAGCTGTCTCTAATGCATAACCCCAAAATGATAGTGGTACATCGGTAAGAGACATCATAGATTGCACCATATCCAATAAAGTACGATTATAATGTTCGGACACACCATTATGTTGTGGTGTTCCAGGTGGCGTGAGTTGCAAAAATATTCCGCATTGTTTCAAATGAAGACCAAACTCATAACTCAAATATTATCCTCCACGATTAGATCGCAGAAACTTTGTTTTCTTGTTATGATGATTTTCCACTTCACTCTGAAATTCTTTGAACTTTTCAAATGTTTCAGACTTATGTTTCATCAAGTAGATATACCCATATCTGCTCAAATCATCTGTGAATATCAGAAAATAACGATACCCGCCGCGAGCCTCAACACTCATCGGATTGCATACATCAGTATGTATTGTTTCCAATAAGTCAGTTGCTTGCTCCATTGTTCCGGAGAACGGAGTTTTAGTCATGTTGCCCACGAGGCATGGTTCGCAAGCATCAAATGATTCATAATCAAGTGATTCCAAAAGCCCATCAGCATGGAGTTTCTTCATGCGCTTTATACCAATATGACCTAAATGGCAGTGCCACATATAAGTTGCACTATCATTATTAACTTTGCATATTTTGGCATCAATATTATGAATATGTGTATCACGACAATCGAGATTCAATAAACCATTCACCTTGGGTGTATGACCACAGAAGGTTTTATTCATGTAAACAGAATAACAATTATTCTTTGACTTAAATGAATAACTGTATTGCAATAAACATGATCCAATCATATTATGCTCAACGCAAACACCAAATAACATTTATTTTAGGTTCAACACTAATCCCGAAGGTAAAGGGAGTGTGCGATGGTGATCTTATCAACCTTGGAATCACTTCCAACACACATCGTCACATCGCCCTTAACTAGTCTCTGTTTATTATGCAACTCCCGTTTCGAGTTACTACTTGCTACGTCTTGAGATTGCGTTGGTTTTCCCCGAAGAGGAAGGGATGATGTAGCAGAGTAGCGTAAGTATTTCCCTCAGTTTTTGAGAACCAAGGTATCAATCCAGTAGGAGCCCACGCTCAAGTCCCTCGTACCTGCACAAAGCGATAGCTACTCGCAACCAACGCGATTAGGGGTTGTCAAGCCCTTCACGGTCACTTACGAGAGTGAGATCTGATAGATAGAATATTTTTGGTATTTTTGATATAAGGATGCAAAGTAAAAAGTAAAAGCAAAGTAAATGGCAAAACATTATAAAAGTGATGGAGATTGATATGATGAGAATAGACCCGGGGGGCATAGGTTTCACTAGTGGCTTCTCTCAAGAGCATAAGTATTCTACGGTGGGTGAACAAATTACTGTTGAGCAATTGATAGAATTGTGCATAATTATGAGAATATCTAGGCATGATCATGTATATAGGCATCACGTCTGTGACAAGTAGATCGAACGATTCTGCATCTACTACTATTACTCCACTCATCGACCGCTATCCAGCATGCATCTAGAGTATTAAGTTAAAAACAGAGTAACGCCTTAAGCAAGATGACATGATGTAGAGAGATAAATTCATGCAATATGAAATAAACCCCATCTTGTTATCCTCGATGGCAACGATACAATACATGCCTTGCTGCCCCTTCTGTCACTGGGTAAGGACACCACAAGATCGAACCCAAAGCTAAACACTTCTCCCATGGCAAGAACTACCAATCTAGTTGGCCAAACCAAACGGATATTCGAAGAGACTTGCAAAGATAACCAATCATGCATAAAAGAATTCAGAGAAGATTCAAATATTATTCATAGATAGACTTGATCATAAACCCACAATTCATCGGTCTCAACAAACACACCGCAAAAAGAAGATTACATCGAATAGATCTCCACAAGAGAGGGGGAGAACTTTGTATTGAGACTCAAAGAGAGAGAAGAAGCCATCTAGCTACTAACTATGGACCTGAAGGTCTGAGGTAAACTACTCACACTTCATCGGAGGGGCTAGGATGATGTAGAAGCCCTCCGTGATGACGGCCCTCTTCCGGCGGAGCTCCGGAACAGGCCCCAAGATGGGATCTCGTGGATACAAAAAGTTGCGGCGGTGGAATTAGGGTTTTGGCTCCTGTTCTGATCATTTGGGGGTACGTGTTTATATATAGGAGGAAGGAGTACGTCGGTGGAGCACCGAGGGGCCCACGAGGAAGGGGGCGTGCCCTAGGGGAGGGGGGCACCCCCCACCCTCCTGACCACCTCTTTGATCCCTTGTAGTAGGGTCAAAGTCTCCTGGATCACGTTCGGTGAGAAAATCACATTTCCGAAGATTTTATTCCGTTTGGACTCCGTTTGATATTCTGTTTATCCGAAACACTGAAATAGGCAAAAACAGCAATTCTGGGTTGGGCCTCCGGTTAATAGGTTAGTCCCAAAAATAATATAAAAGTGGAAAATAAAGCCCAATATAGTCCAAAACAGTAGATAATATAGCATGGAGCAATCAAAAATTATAGATACGTTGGAGACGTATCAGGCATCCCCAAGCTTAATTCCCGCTCGTCCTCGAGTAGGTAAATAATGAAAAGAGAATTTTTGATGCGGAGTGCTACTTGGCACAATTTCATGCAAATCTTCTTAATTGTGGTATGAATATTCAGATTAGAAAGATTCAAGACAAAAGTTTATATTGACATAGAAAATAATAATACTTCAAGCATACTAACAAAGCCATTATGTCTTCTCAAAATAACATGGCCAAAGAAAGTTATCCCTACAAAATCATATTGTCTGGCTATGCTCCATCTTCCCCACACAAAGTATTTAAATCATGCACAACCCCGATGACAAGCCAAGCAATTGTTTCATACTCTAACTTTTTCAAAACTTTTTCAATCTTCACACAATACATGAGCGTGAGCCATGGATATAGCACTATAGGTGGAATAGAATGGTGGTTGTGGAGAAGACAAAAAGGAGAAGATAGTCTCACATCAACTAGGCGTATCAACGGGCTATGGAGATGCCCATCAATAGATATCAATGTGAGTGAGTAGGGATTGCCATGCAACGGATGCACTAGAGCTATAAATGTATGAAAACTCAACAAAAGAAACTAGTGGGTGTGCATCCAACTTGCTTGCTCACGAAGACCTAGGGCAATTTGAGGAAGCCCATCATTGGAATATGCAAGCCAAGTTCTATAACGTAAAATTCCCACTAGTATATGAAAGTGACAACATATGAGACTCTCTATATGAAGAACATGGTGCTACTTTGAAGCACAATATATGAGACTTGCTATATCATGGTGCTACTTTGAAGCACAAGTGTGGAAAAAAGGAAAGTAGCATTGCCCCTTTTTGGGGGGGCCTTCTTTTTTTCTTTGGCCTTTCTTTTTTTTGGGACAATGCTCTATTGAATGATGATCATCACACCTCTATTTATTTACAACTCAATGGTTACAACTTGATACTAAAACAAAGTACGGCTCTATATGAATGCCTCCGGCGGTGTACCGGGATATGCAATGAATCAAGAGTGACAAGTATGAAAGAATTATGAACGGTGGCTTTGCCACAAATACTATGTCAACTACATGATCATGCTAAGCAATATGACAATGATGGATGTGTCATGATGAACTAGATGGCGGAAAGTTGCATGGCAATATATCTCGGAATGGCTATGGAAATGCCATAATAGGTAGGTATGGTGGCTGTTTTGAGGAAGGTATATGGTAGGTGTATGATACCAGCGAAAGGTGTGCGGTATTAGAGAGGCTAGCAAGGGTGGAAGGGTGAGAGTGCGTATAATCCATGGACTCAACATTAATCATAAAGAACTCATATACTTATTGCAAAAATTTAGAAGTTATCAAAGCAAAGTATTACACGCATGCTCCTAGGGGATAGATTGGTAGGAAAAGACCATCGCTCGTCCCCGACCGCCACTCATAAGGAAGACAATCAATAAATAAATCATGCTCCGACTTCATCACATAACGGTTCACCATACGTGCATGCTACGGGAATCACAAACTTCAACACAAGTATTCTTTAAATTCACAACTACTCAACTAGCATGACTTTAATATTATCACCTACATATCTCAAAACAATTATCATGCTTCAATCTTTTCTTAGTATTCAACACACTCAAAAGAAAGTTTCACAAATCTTGAATACCAAGCATATTATTATTAGGCAAATTACCATGCTATTAAGAGACTCTCAAATTAATTTAAGTGAAGTATGAGGGATCAATAGTTTCTTTAAAACGAATCCACCACCGTGCTCTAAAAGATCTAAGTGAAGCACATAGAGCAAAATGATAATGCTCAAAAGATATAAGTGAAGCACATAGAGCAAAATTATCTAGCTCAAAGGATATAAGTGAAGCACATAGAGCAAAATTATCTAGCTCAAAGGATATAAGTGAAGCACATAGAGTATTCTATCAAATTTTAATTCATGTATGGCTCTCTCAAAATGTGTGTACAGCAAGGATGATTGTGTCATACTAACAAAAAAGACACAAATAATACAATATGCTCCAAGCAAAACACATATCATGTTGGTGAATAAAAATATAGCTCCAAGTAAATTACCGATGGAAGTGGACGAAAAGAGGGGATGCCTTCCGGGGCATCCCCAAGCTTTGACTTTTTGGTGTCCTTGGATTATCTTGGGGGTGCCATGGGCATCCCCAAGCTTAGGCTCTTGCCACTCCTTGTTCCATGATCCATCAAAAGAATTCACCCAAAACTTGAAAACTTCACAACACAAAACTCAAGATAGAAAACACGTGAGCTCCGTTAGCGAAAGAAAACAAAAGACCACTTAAAGGTACTGTAATGAACTCATTTTTTATTTATATTGGTGTTAAACCTACTTTATTCCAACTTCTATATGGATTATAAACTATTTTACTAGCCATAGATTCATCAAAATAAGCAAACAACACACGAAAAACAGAATCTGTCAAAAACAGAACAGTCTGTAGTAATCTGTAGCTAGCGCAAGATCTGGAACCCCAAAAATTCTAAAATAAATTTCTGGACGTGAAGAATTTATCTATTAAACATCTGCAAAAAGAATTAACTAAATAGCACTCTTCAAATAAAAATGACAGCAGTTCTCGTGAGCGCTAAAGTTTCTGTTTTTTACAGCAAGTTCAACAAGACTTTCCCCAAGTCTTCCCAACGGTTCTACTTGGCACAAACACTAATTAAACACACACACAAAAAACACAACCAAAACAGAGGCTAAATAATTTATTTATTAAATAACAGCAAGGATAAATATTGGGTTGACTCCCAACAAGCGCTTTCCTTTAAAGCCTTATAGCTAGGCATAATATTTCAATGATGCTCACATGAAAGACAAGAATTGAAGCACAAAGAGAGCATCATAAAACACGTGACAAACACATCTAAGTCTAACATACTTCCTATGCATAGGCATCTTATAGGCAAACAAATTAGCAAGGCAAGCAAAAACTAGCATATGCAAGGAAGCGGAAAGAAACAATAGCAATCTCAACATAACGAGAGGTAATTTAGTAACATGAAAATTTCTACCACCATATTTTCCTCTCTCATAATAATTACATGGAGGATCATAATCAAATTCAAAAAAATAGCTATCACATAAAATACTTTCAACACGATCCACATACATGCAAAGTTGACACTCTTCCAAAATAGTGGGATTAACATTAACTAAAGTCGTGACTTCTCCAAACCCACTTTTATCAAAAATTTCATAAGATTGAACGTTCTCCAAATATGTGGGATCTAAAGATGACATTCTTCCAAACCCACTTTCAATAATATTGCAAACACTATTATCAATCCCATATTCATCATGGGGCTTAAATAAATTTCCAAGATTATAAGAAGAATCACCCCAATCATGATCAATGCAACAAGTAGAGGACATAGTAAAACTAGCATCCCCAAGCTTAGGGTTTTGCATATTATTAGCACAATTTACATAAATAGATTTTATAATTGAATCACTGCAATCATGCTTTTTATTCAAAGATCTATCATGAATCGCTTCATATAGTAATTCATCACACTTTTCAGATTCACGAATTTCAAGCAAAACCTCATAAAGATAATCTAGTGCACAAAACTCACTAGCAATTGGTTCATCATAATTGGATCTCTTAAAAAGATTAGCAAGAGGATGAGGATCCATAGATCTTAGGTTCTATGTTTAGTAATAAATAAATGACTATTCCAACCATACGAGCAAACAAGAAGCAAGCAGGCAAAAGGAGGCAAACAGAGAGGGAGGATAGAGAGAGAGGGCGAATAAAACGGCAAGGGTGAAGTGGGGGAGAGGAAAACGAGAGGCAAATGGCAAATAATGTAATGCGAGAGATAGGGATTGTGATGGGTACTTGGTATGTTGACTTTTTGCGTAGACTCCCCGACAACGGCGCCAGAAATCCTTCTTGCTATGTTTGAGCTTGCGTTGGTTTTCCCCGAAGAGGAAGGGATGATGCAGCAGAGTAGCGTAAGTATTTCCCTCATTTTTTGAGAACCAAGGTATCGATCCAGTAGGAGCCCACGCTCAAGTCCCTCGTACCTGCACAAAGCGATAGCTACTCACAACCAACGCGATTAGGGGTTGTCAAGCCCTTCACGGTCACTTACGAGAGTGAGATCTGATAGATAGAATATTTTTGGTATTTTTTATATAAGGATGCAAAGTAAAAAGTAAAAGCAAAGTAAATGGCAAAACAATATAAAAGTGATGGAGATTGATATGATGAGAATAGACCCGGGGGCCATAGGTTTCACTAGTGGCTTCTCTCAAGCGCATAAGTATTCTACGGTGGGTGAACAAATTACTGTTGAGCAATTGATAGAATTGTGCATAATTATGAGAATATCTAGGCATGATCATGTATATAGGCATCACGTCCGTGACAAGTAGATCGAAACGATTCTGCATCTACTACTATTACTCCACTCATCAACCGCTATCCAGCATGCATCTAGAGTATTAAGTTAAAAATAGAGTAACGCCTTAAGCAAGATGACATGATGTAGAGAGATAAATTCATGCAATATGAAATAAACCCCATCTTGTTATCCTCGATGGCAACGATAAAATATGTGCCTTGTTGCCCCTTCTGTCACTGGGTAAGGACACCGCAAGATCGAACCCAAAGCTAAACACTTCTCCCATGGCAAGAACTACCAATCTAGTTGGCCAAACCAAACGGATAATTCGAAGAGACTTGCAAAGATAACTAATCATGCATAAAAGAATTCAGAGAATATTCAAATATTATTCATAGATAGACTTGATCATAAACCCACAATTCATCGGTCTCAACAAACACACCGCAAAAAGAAGATTACATCGAATAGATCTCCACAAGAGAGGGGGGGAACTTTGTATTGAGATTCAAAGAGAGAGAAGAAGCCATCTAGCTACTAACTATGGACCTGAAGGTCTGAGGTAAACTACTCACACTTCATCGGAGGGGCTAGGATGATGTAGAAGCCCTCCGTGATGACGGACCTCTTCCGGCGGAGCTCCAGAACAGGCCCCAAGATGGGATCTCGTGGATACAAAAAGTTGCGGCGGTGGAATTAGGGTTTTGGCTCCTGTTCTGATCGTTTGGGGGTACGTGTGTATATATAGGAGGAAGGAGTACGTCGGTGGAGCACCGAGGGGCCCACGAGGCAGGGGGCGCGCCCTAGGGGGGCGCCCCCCACCCTCGTGACCGCCTCTCCGATGCCTTGGCGTAGGGTCCAAGTCTCCTGGATCACGTTCGGTAAGAAAATCACATTCCCAAAGGTTTCATTCCGTTTGGACTCCATTTGATATTCCGTTTCTTTGAAACACTGAAAATAGGCAAAAAAACAGCAATTCTGGGTTGGGCCTCCGGTTAATAGGTTAGTCCCAAAAATAATATAAAAGTGGAAAATAAAGCCCAATATAGTCCAAAACAGTAGATAATATAGCATGGAGCAATCAAAAATTATAGGATCACATCATTAGAGAATGATGTGATGGACAAGACCCATCCGTTAGCTTAGCACTATGATCGTTTAGTTTATTGCTATTGCTTTCTTCATGACTTATACATGTTCCTATGACTATGAGATTATGCAACTCCCGAATACCAGAGGAACACTTAGTGTGCTATCAAATGTCACAACGTAACTGGGTGATTATAAATATGCTCTACAGGTGTCTCCGATGGTGTTTGTTGAGTTGGCATAAATCGAGATTAGGATTTGTCACTCCGATTGTCGGAGAGGTATCTCTAGGCCCTCTCGGTAATGCAGATCACTATAAGCCTTGCAAGCAATGTGACTAATGAGTTAGTTGCGGGATGACGCATTACGGAACTAGGAAAGAGACTTGCCGGTAACGAGATTGAACTAGGTATGGTGATACCGATGATCGAATCTCGGGCAAGTAACATACCGATGACAAAGGGAACAACGTATGTTGTTGTGCGGTTTGACTGATAAAGATCTTCGTAGAATATGTAGGAGCCAATATGAGCATCAAGGTTCTGCTATTGGTTATTGACTAGAGATGTGTCTCGGTCATGTCTACATAGTTCTCGTACCCGTAGGGTCCGCACGCTTAACGTTCGATGACGATTTGTATTATGAGTTATGTGATTTGATGACCGAAGTTTGTTCGGAATCCCGGATGAGATCACGGACATGACGAGGAGTCTCAAAATGATCGAGACATAAAGATCGATATATTGGAAGGTTATATTCGGACATCGAAAAGGTTCTGAGTGGTTCGGGTATTTTTCGGAGTACCGGAGAGTTACGGGAATTCGCCGAGGGAAGTATGTTGGAAATATGCCCTAGAGGCAATAATAAATTGATTATTATTATATTTCCTTGTTCATGATAATCGTTTATTATCCATGCTAGAATTGTATTGATAGGAAACTCAGATACATGTGTGGATACATAGACAACACCATGTCCCTAGTAAGCCTCTAGTTGACTAGCTCGTTGATCAATAGATGGTTACGGTTTCCTGACCATGGACATTGGATGTCGTTGATAACGGGATCACATCATTAGGAGAATGATGTGATGGACAAGACCCAATCCTAAGCATAGCACTAGATCGTGTAGTTCGTATGCTAAAGCTTTTCTAATGTCAAGTATCATTTCCTTAGACCATGAGATTGTGCAACTCCCGGATACCGTAGGAGTGCTTTGGGTGTGCCAAACGTCACAACGTAACTGGGTGACTATAAAGGTGCACTACGGGTATCTCCGAAAGTGTCTGTTGGGTTGGCACGAATCGAGACTGGGATTTGTCACTCCGTGTGACGGAGAGGTATCTCTGGGCCCACTCGGTAGGACATCATCATAATATGCACAATGTGATCAAGGAGTTGATCACGGGATGATGTGTTACGGAATGAGTAAAGAGACTTGCCGGTAACGAGATTGAACAAGGTATCGAGATACCGACGATCGAATCTCGGGCAAGTATCGTACCGCTAGACAAAGGGAATTGTATACGGGATTGATCGAATCCTCGACATCGTGGTTCATCCGATGAGATCATCGTGGAACATGTGGGAACCAACATGGGTATCCAGATCCCGCTGTTGGTTATTGACCGGAGAGTCATCTCGGTCATGTCTGCATGTCTCCCGAACCCGTAGGGTCTACACACTTAAGGTTCAGTGACGCTAGGGTTATAGAGATATTAGTATGCGATAACCCGAAAGTTGTTCGGAGTCCCGGATGAGATCCCGGACGTCACGATGAGTTCCGGAATGGTCCGGAGGTAAAGAATTATATATAGGAAGTGCTATTTCGGCCATCGGGACAAGTTTCGGGGTCACCGGTATTGTACCGGGACCATCGGAAGGGTCCCGGGGGTCCACCGGGTGGGGCCACCTGCCCCCCGGGGCCACATGGGCTGTAGGGGGTGCGCCTTGGCCTATATGGGCCAAGGGCACCAGCCCCAAGAGGCCCATGCGCCAAGAGTAGAGGAAAAAGGGAGAGTCCTAAAAGGGGAAGGCACCTCCGAGGTGCCTTGGGGAGGATGGACTCCTCCCCCCCTTGGCCGCACCCTTCCTTGGAGGAAGGGGCAAGGCTGCGCCCTCCCCCTCTCCCTTGGCCCTATATATAGTGGGGGAAAGGGAGGACAACCATACCTAAGGCATGGCGCCTCCCTCTCCCTCCCGTGACACATCTCCCTCCTCCCGCAGCGCTTAGCGAAGCCCTGTTGGAATCCCGCTACTTCCACCACCACGCCGTCGTGCTGCTGGATCTCCATCAACCTCTCCTCCCCCCTTGCTGGATCAATAAGGAGGAGACGTCGCTGCTCCGTACGTGTGTTGAACGTGGAGGTGTCGTCCGTTCGGCGCTAGGATCATCGGTGATTTGGATCACGACGAGTACGACTCCATCAACCCCGTTCTCTTGAACGCTTCCGCGCGCGATCTACAAGGGTATGTAGATCCACTCCTCCCTCGTTGCTAGATGACTCCATAGATAGATCTTGGTGACACGTAGGAAAATTTTTGAATTTCTGCTACGTTCCCCAACAGTGGCATCATGAGCTAGGTCTATGCGTAGTTACTATGCACGAGTAGAACACAAAGTAGTTGTGGGCGTCGATATTGTCAATTATCTTGCCGTTACTAGTCTTATCTTGATTCGGCGGCATCGTGGGATGAAGCGGCCCGGACCGACCTTACACGTACTCTTACGTGAGACTGGTTCCACCGACAAACATGCACTAGTTGCATTAGGTGGCTGGCGGGTGTCTGTCTCTCCCACTTCAGTCGGATCGGATTCGATGAAAAGGGTCCTTATGAAGGGTAAATAGCAATTGGCATATCACGTTGTGGTTTTTGCGTAGGTAAGAAACGTTCTTGCTAGAAACCCATAGCAGCCACGTAAAACATGCAAACAACAATTAGAGGACGTCTAACTTGTTTTTGCAGGGTATGCTATGTGATGTGATATGGCCAAAAGGATGTGATGAATGATATATGTGATGTATGAGATTGATCATGTTCTTGTAATAGGAATCATGACTTGCATGTCGATGAGTATGACAACCGGCAGGAGCCATAGGAGTTGTCTTAATTTATTTATGACCTGCGTGTCAACATAAACATCATGTAATTACTTTACTTTATTGCTAACCGTTAGCTGTAGTAGTAGAAGTAATAGATGACGTGACAACTTCATGGAGACACGATGATGGAGATCATGATGATGGAGATCATGGTGTCATGCCGGTGACAAGATGATCATGGAGCCCCAAGATGGAGATCAAAGGAGCTATATGATATTGGCCATATCATGTCACTATTATTTGATTGCATGTGATGTTTATCATGTTTATACATCTTGTTTACTTAGAACGACGGTAGTAAATAAGATGATCCCTCATTAAAATTTCAAGAAAGTGTTCCCCCTAACTGCGCACCGTTGCGACAGTTCGTAGTTTCGAAGCACCACGTGATGATCGGGTGTATAGATTCTAACGTTCACATACAACGGGTGTAAGACAGATTTACACATGCAAACACTTAGGTTGACTTGACGAGCCTAGCATGTGTATAGACATGGCCTCGGAACACAGAAGACCGAAAGGTCGAGCATGAGTCGTATAGAAGATACGATCAACATGAAGATGTTCACCGATGTTGACTAGTCCGTCTCACGTAATCACTTAGATGACTAGAGGGATGTCTATCTGAGTGGGAGTTCATAAGATGAACTTAATTATCCTGAACATAGTCAAAAGGTCTTCGCAAATTATGTCGTAGCTCGCGCTTCAGTTCTACTGTTTAGTTATGTTCCTAGAGAAAATTTAGTTGAAAGTTGATAGTAGCAATGATGCGGACTAGGTCTGTAAATTGAGGATTGTCCTCATTGCTTCATAGAAGGCTTATGTCCTTAATGCACCGCTCAGTGTGCTGAACCTCAAACGTTGTCTGTGGATGTTGCGAACATCTGACATACACATTTTGATAACTACGTGATAGTTCAGTTAAACGGTTTAGAGTTGAGGCACCGAAGACGTTTTGAAACGTCGCGAAACATATGAGATGTTTCGAGGGCTGAAATTGGAATTTCAGGCTCGTGCCCATGTCAAGAGGTATAAGACCTCCGACGATTTTCTTAGCCTGCAAACTAAGGGAGAAAAGCTCAATTGTTGAGCTTGTGCTTAGATTGTCTGAGTACATCAATCATTTGAATCGAGTGGGAGTTATCTTCCAGATAAGACAGTGATGTTTCTCCAAAGTCATTGCCACCAAGCTGCTAGAGCTTCGTGATGAACTATAATATATCAGGGACATATATGATGATCCTTGAGATGTTCGCGATGTTTGACACCAAAGTAGAAATCAAGAAGGAGCATCAATTGTTGATGGTTGGTGAAACCACTAGTTTCAAGAAGGGCAAGGGAACAAAGGGATACTTCATGAAACGGCAATTCAGCTGCTGCTCTAGTGAAGAAACCCAAGGTTGAACCCAAACCCGAGACTAAGTGCTTCTGTAATAAGGGGAACAGCCACTGGAGCGGAATTACCCTAGATACTTGGTAGATGAGAAGGCTGGCAAGGTCGATAGAAGTATATTGGATATACATTGTGTTGATGTGTACTTTACTAGTACTCCTAGTAGCACGAGGGTATTAGATACCGGTTCGGTTGCTAAGTGTTAGTAACTCGAAATAAAAGCTACGGAATAAACGGAGACTAGCTAAAGGTGAGCTGACGATATGTGTTAGAAGTGTTCCAATGTTGATATGATCAAGCATCGCACGCTCCCTCTACCATCGAGATTGGTATTAAAACCTAAATAATTGTTATTTGGTGTTTGCGTTGAGCATAGACATGACTGGATTATGTCTATCGCAATACGGTTATTCATTTAAGGAGAATAATGGTTACTCTGTTTATTTGAATAATACCTTCAATGGTCTTGCACCTAAAATGAATGGTTCATTGAATCTCGATCATAGTGATACACATGTTCATGCCAAAAGATATAAGATAGTAATGATAGTACCACCTACTTGTGGCACTGCCACGTAAGTCATATCGGTATAAAACGCATGAAGAAGCTCCATGTTGATGGATCTTTGGGCTCACTCGTTTTTTTTTTTGAAAAGTTTGAGGCATGCGAACCATGTCTATTGGTGTATATGCATGAAGAAACTCCATGCAAATGGACCGTTTGGACTCACTTGATTTTGAATCACTTGAGACATGCAAATCATACCACATGGGCAAGATGACTGAAAGCCTCGTTTTCAGTAAAATGGAACTAGAAAGCAACTTGTTGGAAGTAATACATTTTGATGTGTGCAGTCCAATGAGTGCTGAGGCATGTAGTGGATATCGTTATGTTCTTACTTCACAGATGATTTGAGTAGATGTTGAGTACATTTACTTGATGAATCACGAGTCTGAATTATTGAAAGGTTCAAGTAATTTCAGGGTGAAGTTGAAAGATCGTCGTGACAAGAGGATAAAAGATCTATGATATGATCATAGAGATGAATATCTGAATTACGAGTTTGGCACAGAATTAAGACACTGTGGAAATTGTTTCACAACTAATACAGCCTGGAACACCATAGTGTGATGGTGTGTCCGAACATCATAACTGCACCCTATTGGATATGATGCATACCATGATGTCTCTTATCGAATTACCACGATAGTTTATGGGTTAGGCATTAGAGACAACCACATTCACTTTAAATAGGGCACCACGTAATTCCGATGAGATGACACCGTATGAACTATGGTTTAGAGAAACCTAAGCTGTCATTTCTTAAAAGTTTGGGGCTGCGACGCTTATGTGAAAAGTTTCAGGTTGATAAGCTCGAACCCAAAGCGGATAAATGCATCTTCATAGGACACCCAAAACAGTTGGGTATACCTCCTATCTCAGATCTGAAAGCAATAAAGGATTGTTTCTAGAATCGGGTCCTTTCTCGAGGAAAAGTTTCTCTCGGAAGAATTGAGTGGGAGGATGGTGGAGACTTGATGAGGTTATTCAACCGTCTCTTCAACTAGTGTGTGGCAGGGCACAGGAAGTTGTTCCTGTGGCACCTACACCAATTGAAGTGGAAGCTTATGATAGTGATCATGAAACTTCATATCAAGTCACTACCAAACCTCGTGGGATGACAAGGATGCGTACTACTTCAGAGTGGTACGTGATCCTGTCTTGGAAGTCATGTTGCTAGACAACAATGAACCTACGAGCTATGGAGAAGCGATGGTGGGCCCGGATTCCGATAAATGGCTCGAGGCCATAAAATCCGAGAGAGGATCCATGTATGAAAACAAAGTGTAGACTTTGACAGAACAGCTCGATGGTCATAAGGCTGTTGAGTGCAGATGGATTTTAAAAGGAAGACGGACAATGATGGTAAATGTCACCATTAAGAAAGCTCGACTTGTCGTTAAGATGTTTTCCGACAAGTTCAAAGAGTTGACTACGATGAGACTTTCTCACTCGTAGCAATGCTAAGAGTCTGTTGGAATTATATTAGCGATTACTGCATTATTTATGAAATCTTGCAGATAGGATGTCAAAACATTGTTTCCTCGACGATTTTCTTGAGGAAAGGTTGTATGTGATACAACCGGAAGGTTTTGTCAATCCTGAAAGATGCTAATAAGTATGCAAAGCTCCAGTAATCCTTCTAAGGACTGGAGTAAGCATCTCGGAGTTGGAATGTATGCTTTGATAAGATGATCAAAGTTTTGGTTGTATACAAAGTTTATGAGAAACTTGTATTTCCAAAGAAGTGAGTGGGAGCACTATAGAATTTCTGATGAATATATGTTGTTGACATATTGTGGATCAGAAATGATGTAGAATTTCTGGAAAGCATATAGGGTTATTCGAAAAGTGTTTTTCAATAGAAAACCTGGATTAAGCTACTTGAACATTGAGCATCAAGATCTATAAGGATAGATCAAAACGCTTAATGGTACTTTCAAATGAGCACATACCTTGACATGATCTTGAAGGTGTTCAAGATGGATCAGTCAAAGAAGGAGTTCTTGCCTGAGTTGTAAGGTATGAAGTTAAGACTTAAAGCTCGACCACGGCAGAATAGAGAGAAAGGACGAAGGTCGTCCCCTATGCTTAAGACATAGGCTCTATAGTATGCTATGCTGTGTACCACACCTGAAGTGTGCCTTGCCATAAGTCAGTCAAGGGGTACAAGAGTGATCCAAGAATGGATCACAGGACAGCGGTCAAAGTTATCCTTAGTAACTAGTGGACTAAGGAATTTTCTCGATTATGGAGGTGGTAAAAGAGTTCGTCGTAAAGCGTTACGTCGATGCAAGCTTAACACCTATCCGGATAGCTCTGAGTAGAGATACAGGATACGTATAATGGAGCAACAATTTAGAATAGCTCCAAGTAGAACAGTTATTTGGAATAGCTCCAAATAGAACGTGGTAGCTGCATCTAGGAGATGACATAGAGATTTGTAAAGCACACACAGATCTGAAAGGTTCAGACCTGTTGACTATAACCTCTCTCACAAGCATAACATGATCAAACCCAGAACTCATCGAGTGTTAATCACATGGTAAATGTGAACTAGATTATTGACTCTCGTAAACTCTTTGGGTGTTAGTCACATGGGGATGTAACCTTGAGTGTTAATCACATATCGATGTGAACTAGATTATTGACTCTAGTGCAAGTGGGAGACTGTTGGAAATATGCCCTAGAGGCAATAATAAATTGATTATTATTATATTTTCTTGTTCATGATAATCGTTTATTATCCATGCTAGAATTGTATTGATAGGAAACTCAGATACATGTGTGGATACATAGACAACACCATGTCCCTAGTAAGCCTCTAGTTGACTAGCTCGTTGATCAATAGATGGTTACGGTTTCCTGACCATGGACATTGGATGTCGTTGATAACGGGATCACATCATTAGGAGAATGATGTGATGGACAAGACCCAATCCTAAGCATAGCACTAGATCGTGTAGTTCGTATGCTAAAGCTTTTCTAATGTCAAGTATCATTTCCTTAGACCATGAGATTGTGCAACTCCCGGATACCGTAGGAGTGCTTTGGGTGTGCCAAACGTCACAATGTAACTGGGTGACTATAAAGGTGCACTACGGGTATCTCCGAAAGTGTCTGTTGGGTTGGCACGAATCGAGACTGGGATTTGTCACTCCGTGTGACGGAGAGGTATCTCTGGGCCCACTCGGTAGGACATCATCATAATGTGCACAATGTGATCAAGGAGTTGATCACGGGATGATGTGTTACGGAATGAGTAAAGAGACTTGCCGGTAACGAGATTGAACAAGGTATCGAGATACCGACGATCGAATCTCGGGCAAGTATCGTACCGCTAGACAAAGGGAATTGTATACGGGATTGATCGAATCCTCGACATCGTGGTTCATCCGATGAGATCATCATGGAACATGTGGGAACCAACATGGGTATCCAGATCCCGCTGTTGGTTATTGACCGGAGAGTCATCTCGGTCATGTCTGCATGTCTCCCGAACCCGTAGGGTCTACACACTTAAGGTTCGGTGACGCTAGGGTTATAGAGATATTAGTATGCGGTAACCCGAAAGTTGTTCGGAGTCCCGGATGAGATCCCGGACGTCACGAGGAGTTCCGGAATGGTCCGGAGGTAAAGAATTATATATAGGAAGTGCTATTTCGGCCATCGGGACAAGTTTCAGGGTCACCGGTATTGTACCGGGACCACCGGAAGGGTCCCGGGGGTCCACCGGGTGGGGCCACCTGCCCCCGGGGGCCACATGGGCTGTAGGGGGTGCGCCTTGGCCTATATGGGCCAAGGGCACCAGCCCCAAGAGGCCCATGCGCCAAGAGTAGAGGAAAAAGGGAGAGTCCTAAAAGGGGAAGGCACCTCCGAGGTGCCTTGGGGAGGATGGACTCCTCCCCCCCTTGGTCGCACCCTTCCTTGGAGGAAGGGGCAAGGCTGCGCCCTCCCCCTCTCCCTTGGCCCTATATATAGTGGGGGAAAGGGAGGACAACCATACCTAAGGCCTGGCGCCTCCCTCTCCCTCCCGTGACACATCTCCCTCCTCCCGCAGAGCTTAGCGAAGCCCTGTTGGAATCCCGCTACTTCCACCACCACGCCGTCGTGTTGCTGGATCTCCATCAACCTCTCCTCCCCCCTTGCTGGATCAAGAAGGAGGAGACGTTGCTGCTCCGTACGTGTGTTGAACGCGGAGGTGCCGTCCGTTCGGCGCTAGGATCATCGGTGATTTGGATCACGACGAGTACGACTCCATCAACCCCGTTCTCTTGAACGCTTCCGCGCGCGATCTACAAGGGTATGTAGATCCACTCCTCCCTCGTTGCTAGATGACTCCATAGATAGATCTTGGTGACACGTAGGAAAATTTTTGAATTTCTGCTACGTTCCCCAACAAAGTATTGGGCCTTCATGTGCCTAGTAGTGGAAGAGAGGAGGCAGGCCAAGGTGGGGCACCCCCCCCTAGCCCAAACCGAATTGGACTAGGGGACCGGCCCCCCTTTCCTTCTCTTCTTCCTCTCCTTCCTTTCTCTCCTACTTGGACTAGGAAAGGGGGAAACCTAGTCCTACTAGGAGTAGGAATACCCCCTTAGGGCGTGCCCCTTGTGGCCGGACCTCCTCCTCCTCCCCTCTTTTATGTACGGGGGAGGGGGCACCCCATAGACACACAAGTTGATCTTTAGCCGTGTGCGGTGCCCCCCTCCACAATTTTCCACCTCGGTCATATTGTCGTAGTGCTTAGGCGAAGCCCTGCGTCGGTAACTTCATCATCACCGTCACCACGATGTCGTGCTCACGAAACTCTCCCTCAGCCTCAGCTGGATCTAGAGTTCGAGGGACGTCACCGAGCTGAACGTGTGCAGATCGTGGAGGTGCCGTGCGTTTGGTACTTGATCGGTTGGATCGCGAAGACGTTCGACTACATCAACCGCGTTACTAAACGCTTCCGCTTTCGGTCTACGAGGGTACGTGGACACACTCTCCCCGCTCGTTGCTATGCTTCTCCTACATAGATCTTGCGTGATCGTAGGCAATTTTTTTTTGAAATACTACGTTCCCCAACAGCTAGTCCTCCCCCTTTTCCTTTCCTAGGGCCAGCGGCTAGGGAGAGGGTGCGCCAGCCCCTTGTGGGCTAGTGTGTTCCTCCCCTTGGCCCATTAGGCCGATAAACTCCCCGTGGCCTTCCCGGAACCCCTTTCGGTGATCCGATAAATACTTGGTGCATTTCGAAACCTTTCCGGTGACCAAATAGTGTCGTCCTGTATATCGACCTTTACCTCCGGACCATTCCGGAGCTCCTCGTCATGTATGTGATCTCATCCGGCACTCTGAACAACATTCGGTCACTATTTCCCATAACTCATATAATATTATATCATCAACAAACGTTAAAGCGTGCGGACCCTATGGGTTCGAGAATGATGTAGACATGACCAAGACGCCTCTCCCGTCAATAACCAATAGCGGGACCTGGATGCCCATATTGGTTCCGACATATTCTACGAAGATCGTTATCAGTCGAACCTTAATGACAACATACGTAGTTCCCTTTGTCTGTCGGTATGTTACTTGCCCGAGATTCGATCGTCGGTATCTCCATACCAAGTTCAATCTCGTTTCTGAAAAGTCTCTTTACTCGTTTCATAATACATCATCTCATAACTAACTCCTTAGTTACTTTTCTTGCAAGCTTCTTGTGATGCTGTATTACCGAGAGGGCCCAGAAATACCTCTACGATACACGGAGTGACAAATCCCAATCTCGATCCATGCGAACTCAACAGACACCTTCAGAGACGTTTGATAGCAGACAAGGTATTCCTCCAGTATCCGGGAGTTGCATGGTCTCATGGTCGAAGGAATATGTATTTGACATTAAGAAAGCAGTAACAATAAACTGAATGATCATATGCTATGCTAAAGGATGGGTCTTGTACATCACATCATTCTCCTAATGATGTGGTCCCGTTAAAGTGACAACACATGTCTATAGTTAGGAAACCTTAACCATCTCTTGATCAACGAGCTAGTCTAGTAGAGGCTTACTAGGGACACGGTATTTGTTTATGTATCCACATATATATTTAAGTTTCCGGTCAATACAATTCTAGCATGAATAATAAACCTTTATCATGATTAAGAAAATATAATAATAACCACTTTATTATTGCCTCTAGGGCATATTTCCAATAGTATTAATCCTATGAGACAATTTAATATGATTACAATGGTGCCATGAACTAGGAAATGGCCCCTCATAGGCATCGGCCCGAAATTGAATCGAAGATTTTAGATATTTAGTGGTGGGAGATATACAAGAACGAACAGTGTAGGAAGGGATCAAAACTTACTGGAGCTCGATGACGAATTGATGCTCTCTTTGTCAAAGACCTCCCCGACCAACAACCAGACATGACTGCCAACCGAGGTGGTCCCTAATCCTCACCAGCAGCACAAGCGAGGGCCTTGATCCTTGTAGAACGGCTAAGAAAAATGGGGTGAGGGACCGGCACGGTAGGTGAGTAACCCTTGCATGGGTTACCCTCCGGCTCGGCACCACCATCTCGTCATCATCCAGCATGATGGGCATCGCCTGGCTGCCATGGGCCAAAATCACCAGCACCACTGCCTCTGCATCCTCCTTCGGGGGCGAGCTGAACCAGATTATGTGACCGGTAGGTGGCCCAGCACGTCTATTGCACCAGATTTGCGCATTCTTCCTCCAGCATTGCCTAGTAGCATTCTCAATTTACACTTTCCCGTCTTCTCCCAGCATATGGGTTCTTTGCTCCTTCATCACCTCCAACACCACCTAAAGCGATTCATTGTAGAGCTTGTTTGAATTCGGGGACCACAAGCATATCTTCTGAAGTCTTTCCATCCTCAATGCATCGCCCCTCACGACCACCACCAGATACTCCGCCCCCACCCCATTCCCCTCCATCTCCAATATCTAAGGTGGGAGGAGAAGCGAAGGGGTCGCATGAATAGCCGCAGTCACTAAGGAAGGTGATGCAACTTGCACGGGAGAGGAAAGCAGAGGAAGGAGAGGAGCGGTGGGTGATGAGAAGCAAATCCAAGAGGGAGGCGAGGGGATATCGATGGGATTGAAGATTGTACCTTCCCCGGGTCACCCATGGCACTTCGGTGTACCACTTCTCCCCGCATGTCGCTCTCTTGTACCACAACCCTTGTTGTGGACCGCTTCCCGCATACCTACCCGCACGATGTGGCATGCAAACTGAATCCAACCGCCCTCATCGATGATCACCCCCTCCCGAAGGAGACTTACATCCCACTCGGCTTCATTACCATCATAGAGGATAATGCGGAACGTCTCTTGCCGGACAACGAGTGCGCCGTCACAGGACGGGAGGCTCTCCGCCACACGGAGATCGGCTGCATAGGAGACGCCCACGTCATCTTTTGCCCCGACGACTGCTGGATCACGTCTTGGATTTGTAGGCACGTGCCCTACGAAATTTTAGTTGGATTCAGTTTCAGCAAACATTTTAGTAAAATTAAGGTACTAGCGGTATTGGTACCAAACTAAACTTGGAACACCTTATGCTCACAATTGATCACAAGCTTTCTGATACATCTTATTCTCTGGGTATCTATGTACTGTAACGTGACATACAACTACAGATCTTATTATTATTATTATTATCATTCAACTAAAAATCATTATTATTGTATGTCAGCATATTGTATATCTTGTAAATAAATAAATTGATTTTATTTGACGTAAAACTAAGCATGTCGGCATTAGTTGTACGTGGCATTGGCATGTGGCAGCACATACACGCATCTCAATCAGGTCTCCTCGAAGTCTCTGAGCTTCCAGTGACCATCGGGGCCTCTCACCATGGACTTGTTGTTGATGACATGCCAGTTGGGCGGCACGGGGTACTTATCCTTGAGCGCGTCAGCACCCTTGTTCACCAGGGCCACGTCGCGGTCCACCTCAAGCTTGAAGCCGCCGCCGGCACCCTGAAACCCGGCGACGCCGTGCAGGTAGCACTCGAGGTTGTGGCGCGTCTGCACGGTGCCTGGCTGCTTTAGGTACGGCGACCGGCCAGTGTCCACGGGCAGCACCGCCGTCGCCGAATCCACGTACCCGATCGGTGGGTATAGGGGCACCACGTCACCGGCGTTCCTCACATGAAGCGCACGAAGGTTCGTGAATGAAGCGAAGGCCGACTTGAAGCTGTCGTCCCCTACGTGCGGGCTCGCGAAGATGATCGCCGTCACCGGGCACGGCGGCTGCTGCTGTGGTGAGGAGGGCGGCACGTTGATGCCGTGGGAGACCATGTCGACTGCGTTGAGGGTCGCCAGCGACGCGCCAAGGCTGTGCCCCGTGACGGTGATGCTGGTCGCCTCCTCCTTGTGCGCTTCCATGAGCCTCCGCACCTCCTCCGTGGCCTGCATGTGGCATCCATGCGTGCACGCTTGATCAACAAGCATTGATTCAAGTGTTTAATCGAGCTCTAGATAGCTGAATTAAATTGAACAATTAATGCAACAACATACGCAGCTTTCGTGTGTGTGTCGATCGGCACAACAAGCTTTGAACGTTGGGAGATCCAACTCTTCAAGAAATCTACTCCCTCTTTCCATCTATATAGGGCCTAATGCGTTTTTCGAGGCTAACTTTGACTATTGATAAAAAATATACTACATGACATGCATAATGTGAAAATTATATCATTGAAAGCTCCTTTCACATACGAATTTGATGATGTGCTTTGTGTAAGTTGCATGTCATATATTATTGCTCTAACATTTGGTCAAAGTTAGCCTAGAAAAACGCATTAGGCCCTATATAGATGGAAGGAGGGAGTACATACGACACGCTGCCGGAGCTTGTTGATGGTGGGCCGTCTCAGATCGAGCTTGGCATCTTACTATATTGTCGATCACTTCTAAATGTGCTGACATTTCATCAAAAAATCCATCTCTTCTATAGCAAACCTACCTTTCAACTTTCAAGTGTTAAATGCAGCTGCCTGCCAATATATCTGACGCTCATCAATACTAAACCACTTTGGTTTCTCAAAAAAGAAAAAGGAAATACATAAACACTTAACAAATGTGTTACTCCACTCCTTTAATAGTATCTGCATCCCTATGTGTTATAAGTGGATGATGCATGCAAGAGGTGAGAAAAGTTGTATAGCACCGATGCTAATTGATATGGGGATAGAGAAATATCAGAATCCTTACCGAGTGGTGTAAGCTTAATTAGCCCTAACGCCAAACTAAACAAACTAATTTCTAATTATACAATTTATCAATTTTAAGGTAAAAGTTTCTAGTCCATAGGACTGTAGGTGGTGCTAAGAATATGGTGAAAGAAGCTTACTAGGGTGTCTCCAACGTCGTCCCTTAAAACGCCCGCATCCGTCCGGACCAGGTTTGTCTGGATGTAGTTTTTCATTCAGTGCGGATCCATATTTGCTTGTAGACAAGTCGGTTTGTCCGAATTCCCGTAAATCAGAAGCAAACCTTGAAGAGGTTTGCGAGAGTTTGGACATCCATCTGACCAATCAAAAAAGCCACCGCATACCCATTTGGCAGAAGGTTGATTTGGCCATGTTAGGTATTGGTGGAGAGTTAATTTCATTTGGCGGAAAAATGATTTGGCCATGTTATATATTGGTGGAAAGTTGGTTTTATTTGGTGGAAGGTTGATTTGGCCATTTAAATGTTAATTTTATTTGGCGGAAGGTTTATTTTGCCATGTCAGATATTTGCCGGAAGGTCTATTTTGCCATGTTAGATATTTGCCGGAAGGTTATTGTTGTGTATTTTTTAAAGTTATTTCCTTAAAGTTAATATATAGACGGACGTTTAAGGGGATGGCCCGGCTCCTATATAGTGTTCGCGTACGCGTACAAACATGGTCTGCGGACAGATAGTGTAGAGAGATGCCCAAATGTAAGTAGAGATATAAAACTTATGTGTCTATCTTAGGGCCTAAATTGTGAGTGCTAGGGTTGTGAATGCTCTAATAACTGCTCAAAAATGGCCTCTATGCATAAATAGTCATAATTCAGTACAAATTTTTTGCGAGTTATCATTTCAGAGTATTCTTTACAAAATATGAGCTTTTCTCTTTCAGATTCTTTTTTCGAAGGTTCTAGCATACAAAACCACCGGTAAAACCTGATCCTATGAATGATTTGTAGATTAAAGAATGTTTTAATGCATGCACAGTTGCAGATGCATGCTTGACTCGTGGTCGTTGTCTCTTCCGGCAATCAAGCGTAGAAAAGCAAGTAACGCTCACCTGATCCCTGGCGCTCTGCTGGTTGAACTTGGAGTCCTCGTCGCTGGACGTGTACACCGACAGGAACCCGTGGTGCACCACGGCGGAGTCGAAATCACCCGCCGCAGGGCCGAGCACTGGCGCGGCGGACGCCGGCGTGAAGTCCAGGTCATTGACCCACTCGAGGCTCTCCACGGTACCGCGCCAGGCGACGACGATGTCGCGCCGGCCAAGCGCCGCCACGCCCTCGTCGGTGGCCACGGCCACATACCCCATCCAGTTGGACTCCCGGCACCAGGGCTCCTCCAGTAGCGACGGCAGCGGCAGCACGAAGAAGGCATCGGGCACGGACGTCCCCGTCGTGGGCGCCAGGAAGAACCCGCTGGTGGCGTAGATGAACTTGGTGACGGAGTAGTAGCCCGCGCGGGACACCCCGGCGGCGGCGAGCAGGTCGGCATGGCCGTAGAAGCACGCGCCGGCGTGCGGCGAGCGGCGCTGCGAGTTGAACCCATCGTAGGTGGCCTCCGCCAGCTCGCCGTAGGCGATGATGGAGGCGCGCAGGTCCTGGTCCAGCGGGTCCAGCAGGCCCTCCCACGACCCCGCGCCCTGCAGCTCGCGCCACCGGCTGGCGATGCTTCCAGGCTCCGGCGACGACATGGCGCGCGTGGGTCTGCTACTCTGCTGTCGATCGATCGGCAGTGGCGCGCGCGGTAATAGGCGTCTTAACCTTTTGATTCGCGGTGGCGCCGTATGGCAATCAGTTGGTTGCTAGAGCTAGTGTTTGGCTCGTTTCTAGCATCATCTTGGGTGTGTATTTATATCCTTGCTAGCACTTCGATTTTGTGATGTCCTTGGACTACCACGTTGTGAAGAATCCAGCTTTGCAACGGTACGTCCGACCATGCCGCCGGCAGCGACACACACCCGCCAGCTGCTGGTCTTCATCTGCGTGCGAGCGCTCTTTGGTTCCTTGCGTGCAAGCTTCAGTTGCTTGCACCCACCAACATCTGAACACGACCTTGAGTACGTACGTACTATTTATCGTGTTCTTCATGTGCCGTACCAGTGCGTGGAGGAAAATTAAATGTGCCTCGGAGGAAGCGGGTTTGATCCGGCTGAGAAACTAGCTTGGCCATCCATCAATTTCAAGAACGACAGTGCCGTCGTGTAGCGCGCGTGGCTCGTGTGGAGCAAGCGAAGGAAAATGCAGTCTGTGGAGCAGGGCCTTGTGGTGGGTAAAATCGCGATGAGTTGTGCCGCCGTTGTCATCCGTGCGGTCTATCAAGTTATCGTATCAGTCGGTGGTAGGTTTAAGGCGGCATTGGTGTTTTTCATGTGCCGTGTGGTACAATTTATCGTGTTCTTCATGCGCCGTGGAGTGGATAGGCACGGAGGACAATTTAAATAAACGTATGGAGGAAACGAGTGACTGGATGATCAGCCTGGGCATGCAACAATTTCAAGGGGCATCTCTAACGCGGATTTTTTTTTCGAGGGTACATCTGACATATCATAGCTTTGTAGAAGATCGAAAATATACACAAGAAAGTACAAATCTGCTAGTTAGGCATCACAGATCGATTCTAACCCAGCCACACATCCACTCTCATAGATACCCTGTGGAGCGGCTATTGCTAAAAGATGAGGGGGAAAGGCATCTCCAACGTGGATTATGAATGCCCTCAAATATTTGTGGACATGTCTAGACGTTTCCGCGGATATTCCGTCGGGAGCCGGCCATACAATGATATTCCTCATAAACAAGGTGAATACTAATCCATGCAATTTTGATACATACTAGTTCATAGATTTTTACAAAGCTAACAAGCTCTAATAAACTAGAGAAAACTACTTCTAATCCTACTCGACCATGAGGGCGCTTTGCACAGACGCGTAGAGTGCATAGTTCTTGAAGGCAAGTTTCGGGTCCGCGAGGAGTGCCGCCACGTCTGCAGCATCTGCATGATCCGCCTCCACCTCCAGCATGGAGAAGAGAATGCCTGCCCTGCAGACCGCGGCGTCAAAGGCCATAGCTTCCTCCTCGTCAGCTAGTGCCTCATTATCATCCTGGACCTCCACCAGCGCCATCCGTCTGATACGTCTCCGTCATATCTATATTTTTTGATTGTTTCATGCCAATATTCTACAACTTTCATATACTTTTGGCAACTTTTTATATTATTTTTGGGACTAATATATTGATCCAGTGCCCAGTGCCAGTTCCTATTTGTTGCATGTTTTTTGTTTCGCGGAATATCCATATCAAATGGAGTCCAAACGCGATAAAAACTTACAGAGATTTTTTTTAGAATATATGTGATTTTAGGGAAAAGGAATCAACGCAAGACGATGCCCGAGGGGCTCACAAGCCCTAGGGGCGCGCGCCCTACCCTGGGCGCGCCTGAGAGGCTCGTGGCCACCCCGTAAGGCGGTTGGTGCCCTTCTTTCACCGCAAGAAAGATAATATCCGGATAAAAATCATGTTAAAATTTCAGCCCAATCGGACTTATGGATCTCGGGGATTTAAGAAACGGCGAAAGGCCAGATACTGGGGACGCAAAAATAGAAGAAAACAGAGAGAGAGAGAGAGAGAGAGAGAGAGAGAGATCCAATCTCGGAGGGGCTCCCGCTCCTCCGCCGCCATGGAGGACAAGAACTAGAGGGGAAACCCTCCTCCCATCTAGGGGGAGGCCAAGGAAGAAGAAGGAGGAGGGGGTTCTCTCCCCCTCACTCCCGGTGGCGCCGGAACGCCACCGGGGCAATCATCATGTGACGGCGATCTACACCAACACCTCTGTCATCTTCCCCAACATCTTCATCACCTTCCCCCATCTATATTCAGTGGTCCACTCTCCCGCAACCCGTTGTACCCTCTACTTGAACATGGCGCTTTATGCTTCATATTATTATTCAATTATGTGTTGCCATCCTATGATGCTTGAGTAGATTTTTGTTGTCATATCGGTGATTGGTGAATTGCTATGATTGGTTTAATTTGCTTGTGGTTATGTTGATGTCCTTTGGTGCCCATCATATGAGCGCGTGTATGGATCACACCATAGGGTTAGTTGTATGTTGATAGGACTATGTATTGGAGGACAAGGGTGACAGCGGCTTTAGCCTAGCATAGAAATTGATGCATACGGGATCGAAGGGGGCCCAATATATCTTAATGCTATGGTTGGGTTTTACCTTAATGAACGTTAGTAGTTGCGGATGCTTGCTAATAGTTCCAATCATAAGTGCATAGAATTCGATGTAAGGGATGACATGCTAGCAGTGGCTTATCCCACATAAAACTTGCTATCGGTCTAGTAACGTAGTCAATTGCTTAGGGACAATTCCGCAACTCCTATCACCACTTTTCCACACTCTCTATACTAACTTAATTGTTTATTTATCTAAACAGCCCCTAGTTTTTATTTCAGTGCTCTTTAGTATCTTGCAAACCTATCCTACAACACCTACAAAGTACTTCTAGTTTCATACTTGTTCTAGGTAAAGTGAACGTTAAGTGTGCATAGAGTTGTATCGGTGGTCGATAGAACTTGAGGGAATATTTGTTCTACCATTAGCTCCTCGTTGGGTTCGACACTCTTACTTATTGAAAGAGGCTACAACTGATCCCCTATACTTGTGGGTTATCAATGTCCACCCCACCCCCCTTCTCCGAGCTCAGCCCCGAAAAGCTCGGAGGTTGACCCACTGCAATGCGGGCCTCGCGCAGGTTGAAAACCTTTGCCACGATGGCACTCTAGCATCAACATATTGTACCATGTGAGCTTCGAGTAGATCATGGTAATGGAAGACCTCATGAAGGTGGATGGGGGTGGGGGGCTTTGCTCAAGGCAACAACAGATCGAATTGATGGAAATGAAATAAATGGTTGCGGCTAGGTTGGGGGATCACGGGCTGGCTTCTAATTGTCGGGTAGGTTCCTCGGGTGGCACACTGACCCGGCATGCGTGAATGTGTGTAGGCCGGAGGCCATTGAGCCTCAATTTGTGTGAAAATGTGGGCGAGTACTAGGATTTCAGTGGATCTAGGATGTCGGAGTCCAAGTAAAGGACACCGTCTGGTCCAATAATCATAAGGATCCTACTTATGCATCACTGGACAGAGTGTTGATCTCATCCACCTAGGAAGAAAATTTCCTTTAGTGCACATTGAGGATTTGGCTAGGGACCTTTCTGTTCACACTCCCCTACTCATTAAATCTGAAGAGTTGCTTGTGAAACCATATACTTCGTGGTTCTTGCCTGCTGGACAGATCTATCTTTCATGCTTCAGATCTGGACATGCCTGCTTTTGGTCTATAGGCCTGGATAGGGCTCTCTTTGCCCAGGTGGCACTCAACGGTGATGTGCTCCGCCGACGGTGTTGGTTCGTGTGATGATCACTCCGGTCAGCGGCAGTCTCATTGCGGATTGTGATGGCCACCGAAAGATATTCGCGGGATTACTCTCTTCAAATCCGGTGGTTTTGTTCGGCGGCGAGATGCAACCTATGGACAACGACTTGACGCAGAGGATATGGTTGTACTGCGGCGACATGCAGCTGGTAGGATCATGGAAAAGCGGTGGCGACAATATATGATTGACTTTGGTGGTGATGCATCTCGAGTACCCGGTCTCGAGCTCCGAGATGAAAACCTATGTCTGACATGAGTGGTCATTCCCTTGTTGAAGGTGTTGCTCGTATATGCTTAGACTAATTCTTCATGGTGAAAACCTAGAGTCTGACCAATGGTGGTTGGATCCAGTGACGGCGTCGCTCCTTTCATGAAGGCGTTGCTGTTGAAGAACCCCGATGTCCTTATGCTATCATGAGATGGTTGGTGTGAATATGGTCATTGTTGTAGTTTGTCGATCGCGGATTTATTCGCTTCTGGTTTTTCTCTCGATTAGGCTAGCTTTGGTCTTATATGACTTTGTTATTTGCTAGCGGGTTTTCACTACTAGGGAAAACCTTATACACAACATCTTAGCGGTAGAGTTGGACAAAATGAGGCGCTACTGCTACTTAGGAGTAGCGCATGTAGGAAAACGGCGCTACTGCTATCATTTTAGCCGTAGCGCGTACTAGCAAAACGCGCTGCTGCTAAACTTGAACTGGGCGCACATGACTAGCCCCACTTAGCAGCAGCGCGTATCGGTACCCAGTGCTACTGCTATGCTCCGTAGCAGTAGCGCTTTTCTCGAACCCGTGCTACTACTAACCCTATCTTATCGCCCCCACGTGGCCGACCCCCTCACTCTCCCTCTCAGTCACTCCCCCCACACGCCCCGTCGTCCGCCACCGCCGCCGCGCTGCTCCTCCTCCACCGAGGTACTCCCTCCATCCCTCCTCCTCCCTCCTTCCTCCTCCCCTCCCTCCTCCCTCCTCCTCCAGCCGCCCCCTCCTCTTTCCTCCTCCG
>NC_057794.1:576804702-576815519 GCF_018294505.1 Triticum aestivum
TACTGTTTTTAGTAAGTGTTAGAATTAGTAAGAAAATTAATAGAACTAGTTGAACTAGTTTATTTTTAGTAAGAACTAGTTTATTTTTATTTATAGTAAGTGCTTAGTTGAACTAGTTGAATTAATAGAACTAGTCTAATTCAAATTTTACTATAGAACTAGTTTATTTTTAGTAAGAAAATTAATAGAACTAGTTTATTTTTAGGTGTATTTAACAGAATTCTAGATTGATTCGTTTTGAAGTGGACATGTCATATTTTGAACATGTCACATTTGTTGTTATTTTTTTAGTTAAATCAATTATTCCCGCATCAACGTCGACGATGCCTATCCCACATCCTCGTCGTCGACTCGATGGAGGAGGCATGCTTGATCAGAGGGGACATGTCCGGGACTGGGCTCCGCCGGGCTGGTACTGGGAGGTGCTACCTGCCAGGGGGGCCAGCTTGGTGAGGAGCCAGCCTGTCGTTGACCCGAACCTTCTTTGGTGGCGGTCGTGTGGGCCAGTGACGGTGCGAAGGCTTGACGACCCCGCGGAGGTGGTACGTCACCGTGCCAACGAGGAAGACGAGCACGTCTGTCGCTACATGGTTGTGTTGGAGGGCAGGTTCTCCAATACCTGGCAGGTTCTTCAGGGATCTCACTGGAGCTATGATCCTGTGATGGTTCCTTCTCTTTGGGTGTCCACCGTCCGCGCCGATACCCATTATTCTCTAGGGTATTAGTTGTATTAGTGATGTTATATGTATGATACTATTCGAGATGTATTAGTGATGTTATATGTATGATACTATTCGAGATGTATTAGTGATAATATTCGACGATGTATGGACCCCAAAGATGATTTAGTTTTGCTTATTGAATGCATGCTAATTTGAATACTAATTTATTTTACGATTTGGTTTTGCTTATTGAATGCTGAAATTGGAGAACTAGTCCTATTTTGAATGCTCAAATTGGAGAGCACTATGCAAGGCGTATGCATTTGATTAGTTGATAGCTTATAGGGTTTTTGTTTTTGCAGAAATCAAGGAGCCCTCCATCATCCACGCCGTCGTCCCCGTCACCGACCCCCTCCGACCTCGAGGTGAGACCAGACAAATCTCCATGTCAATATGAGTCACATAAGATATTTTGAAATGTTTTTGTTCATATTTTCAACCATTGAAATGCAATGACCATCAAGTTTGAATGCTCATATGATGTAGATATAAACATGTATGTCTTGTGTTGCTCAAATAGGATACGTGATTGCCCAAGTGGTCGGCCATGTTTGCAGGTTACACCTCTGAGTGGCCTATGATTTGCCGGAGTGTTGATTAATTTCTGTTCCGGCAAATGTCAGGCGCTCGATATGTCCTTTTTTAGCAAAGGTCATGCCGGATTTTTCCGTGAATTTTGGCATGACTTGTGCTAGAATATGTAGGAAATATCAAGTGGCCTGTATTTTCTAGAAACGTAATTAAACGACATTTTGGGTTGACTTTAAGTCTGTCGAGGCTCCATACATGACAGTCAACAAATGAGTGAGGGAGAAAGTCTGCACCATATATGAGAGAAGAAGAATGCCGACTATTGTCGTGGGGGTCTTTTTTCCTTCTTCTCCTTGCGCTAGACCTCTGTTATTCACTAGGGGAAGGAGGAATAACGGTCATCACCGACGGTCGAAAAATCAGTGAGGGAGTGTATCCACCATATATGAGAGAGGACGAAGATCCGACTATTGTCGTGGGGGTCGTTTCTCCTTCTTCTCCTTGTGTTAGACCTTTGTTTTGCACTAGGGGAAGGAGGAGTAATGACCATCACCGACGGTCGCAAATGTCAGATAGGAATCAGTGAGGGAGAGTCTCCACCATATATGAGAGGTCGAATGTATACACCACATGAGCTGAGAGTTTTCAAGAAAATACTGGCAAACCGATAGTCAACCCGTGATGAATAATAATAATCTAATTTAGTTTTTATAGTACATATATTTAATTTTACAAATTTAATCTTTGAATTATGAACCTAAGAAATGTCGTCATCGGACGACGAAAGTCTCCCGGGGGAGTGCGACTGGTGCAACGACGACCGGGGTCTGTGCGACAGGTCTCACCTGGACGAAGGTCGGCGCTTCAGCATGAAGCTCCAGGAGACCTTAGATGTTGAAACGGTATGCAACGACGACAAGTGTCTTTTCGTAATCAAGCACGACTTCTACTACTTCAACGTGTAATTTTCGTCCTTTACAATTCGACTAGCTTATCCCATGTCATGCAAGATGCTATGTCTTGGAGAGGATGGATTTTGAAGATCGTGAAATATGGGAACAAAGAAAATTCACCTACGGACCCATCATGGTATGGATTTTGATGTAAATCTACACAATTCTGAGAGCGTAACCCATTTTGGTTGCCAGAATTGGGAAGCGGTTTGCAAGATGTATGATTTTCATGAGGGTATGCTTGTCACCATGGATCTTGGTGATCCTGACATCGCCCAAGACAATATGGACATTTGGGTCCTTGCTGATACGCTTCCAATTCTACTGCTATGTGAGTTTCTCAAACATAGTTATTAAGTAATTTATATTGTTTATTTCAAAATAGTTGAAAGCTTATTTCCATTGATAGCTTATTTTCATTCTTCAAAGAATGTGCGGAAGATGGTAGACACAACCTACTACACCGATGGCTCAGAATTAACTTATCAGGAGAAAAATCATCTGATCCCATTTATTACTGATCTTGAGAATTACAATATCTATTATGAAAATCCTCCATGTTATGGTCAATACGTGCCACTAGTGCATGTGTTGAACTATGGTAACATCCATGGAGATGCCATGGTAAGATTCTTTACTATTATGACATACGTGTATCTTTTGCATAAATTCTTCTAAAACTCAACTACATTGCTAACTACAAAGTTATTACTATGTTTTTCAACAGAAAATCCCGAAGGATTGTGTGCCTCATCTGATGTTTCCGAAAGGTCACCTTGATGTTTTGAACTTACGTCCAGGTCATCCTACGAATCACTCATGTTCATACCGGATTTCTAAAACCGATGGAGACATGACAATCAAAGATTGGAAAAAATGTATGGTCGGTCATAGGGAGCTACTTGGAAGCAACATTGTGTGAAGTGCAAGAATTGGAGATAGGATAATCTCCATTCTCCATAATGGAGAGTCAGGGCCTATCTTGTTTTATGCTATTTTATCTAAGAGAAGGTAGTAAGTCCTATGAGAGAGGAGTAGGTCCTAGGTACAATGTGTTATTATGTGCTACAATGTGTTAGAGTTGATGAGGAGGAGGAGGGGTTGTGATTATGACTAGTGACCAACTTGCTATATGATGTCTCATTGATGAAAATGATGATCATGAGGAGGTGTTATATGACAATGATGTATTATGATGATAAGTTGTTAATGATGTGATGATGATGATGATTTATATCATTGGGTGAAAGAACCGTGGATTAGTTTCAAGTGGATGGATCCATCCACTTGAAACTAGTCCACAGTTCTTTCACCCAGTGATGTAATAACTCATTATGATGTAAAAGTAATATATAAATTGCTACTGTATGAAAACTTGTATAATGGTGTATGAATACAACATAAAATGAAAAATAAATAGAATACGCAATAATAGTAGTAGCGCGGGCGCAGAGGCGCGCTGCTAGTACTTACCAATAGCGCGTTACGAAAAACTCGCTACTACTAAGTACTTATAGCAGCAGCGTGTGTTGACCAACGCTACTGCTAACCTTTAGTTGTAGCGCCTTATCAGTAGTGCATCACCCCGCGCTACTGCTAGGCTTTTCCCTAGTAGTGTTTGTGTGTGTTGGTGTTGATTGTGTGCATCTTATTTATGCATAGGTTGGGTGTGTTCTCATCGTGTTTGTATCAACTTGACGCTTCATTCTGAGTCAATAAAATCCATCCTTCGTCAAAAAATATACTTTCAACTTTGAAAATAGTTGGTTCCAGAGATAAGACCAAGATGGGGTGGTTGAAAAGGTGTCGAAGATTATCCTAGGAATTCTCTTTTGGATAAGATGCAAAATAAAATGAGAAATATTAGGAAATTTTTAAAGGGTGGAATTTGCATATTGAAGCATTGTCTAGAAGGCAGAAAAAATCTGATTAAAGAGATAGATAGACTGGATAAACTGGGGGAAAGTGTGGAAGATTATCCTGGGAATTCTCTATTGGATAAGATGCAAAATAAAATGAGAAATCTTAGGAAAGTTTTAATAGGGTGGAATTTGAATATCGAAGCATTGTTTAGAAAGCAAAAAAAATCTGATTGAAGAGATAGATAGACTGGATAAACTGGGGGGAAAGAAAAGTTTGAAGGAGGAAGATAGAAAGTATAAAAAAGACTGTCAGGATAGTTTGAAGATAATCCTGAAGGAAGAGGAAGCAAAATGGCTCCAAAGATCTCATAATAAAGAGTTGTTTGAACGAGATTCAAACACTAAATATTATCATGCTAAGGCAAATGTGAGGCTTAGGAAAAATAGAATTGTTAAGTTGATACAGGATGAAGGTGGTGATTGAGGGATAGGATAATCTAAAATAATACATTACCAATTTCTACAAAAAAATTATTTAGTGAGCCAGAGATCAAAATTTTAGGGATAAATTATAGTGGTGTGGAAACACTTAATGAGGAAGAACAAAATTCTCCACTAAGAAATTCACACTTGAGGAGTTGAAGGGAGCTATTTTGGTATGGAGAAAAATAAAGCTGTTGGACCAGATGGTTTTAAAATTGAATTTTACTAGCATTTCTAGGAGCTTGTTAAAATAGATCTATTTGCATTACTAGAGGAGTTTTATGGTCATAGATTAAACCTGGACAGGCTAAACTATGGGGTAATTTCACTCTTGACTAAGGGGAGTGATGCAGAAAGGATTCAAAAATATAGACCAATATGTCTTTTGAATGTTATTTTCAAGATTTTCACAAAGATCTTGGTTAATAGACTGATTTTAATAATTACTGGTATGATCAGGACCTACCAAACTGCATTTATAAAAGGTAGATATATTTTGGAGGGGTGTTGGTTTTGCATGAAACTCTGAATTCCATGCATAAAAAAAGAAAGTCACATATGCTTTTTAAGATTGATTTTGAAAAAAGCGTTTGACAAAGTCAAATGGAGTTTTCTCTTTAAAACACTTAAAATGGAAAAAATCCCTAATAAATGGATTGATTGGGTGATGACAAATATTTCTGGAGGTAAGGTAGTTGTTAAGGTGAATGGTGAGATTGGGACCTATTTCAAAACCCATCAAGGTTTAAGACAAGGGGGCTCTATGTATCCCTGCTCTTTGATCTTGTTGTGGACAATTTGGCAGTTTGATTTTACAGAGTTGTGGAACAAGGTCTGATTAGTGGGCTTGTTAAAAATCATAAGGATAATGATGTGACCATTCTGCAATATGCAGATGACACCATCATTTTATTCCAAGTGATTTAGCTCAAGCTAGAAATGTGAAAAGAATTATGAGCATGTTTGAAATTATGTCTAGTTTGAAAAAATAATTTTCAAAAAAGTGAAGTAATCTGTCTTGGAATGGAAGAGGATAGAATTAAACAATTTGAAGAGATACTATCTTGCGAAAAAGGATCTCTACCTTTAAAATATTTAGGCATCCAGTCGATCGAAAAAAGGCTGAAGAAAAGTGATTGGAACCCTTGTAAAATGGAAAAGAGAATGGGTGGCTGGTTGGGTAGACTTCTTAATATTGCTGGCAAAACAGCGATTATTAACTCTTCTTTGACTTGCTTGGATCTTTTCATGCTTTCCTTTTATGGACTTCCCAGGGGGTCAAGAAAAATCTAGATAGGCCCAGAGCTAGTTTCTTTGGAGTGATGAAAAAGATAAACAGAAATATCATTTAGTGGCTTGGGATAAAGTGTGTAGACCTAAAGATTTAGGTGATTTAGGAGTTTTAAATCTATACATCATGAATATTGCTCTGGCTGTGGAAACTTTTCAATGAAAATGGTTATGACAGAGAGTTTTGTGGGACAAATATATTGGAAAATCTACTCTTGGACAAGTGCAAAGAATATAAGGTGACTCACATGTTTAGCAAGCTCTGCTGAAATGTAAAGACCTATTTTTATCTTGTTGCAAGTTATGTGTTGGAAATGGAAAGAAAACTAGATTTTGGGAAGATAAATGGCTGAGCAAAGAGAGCTTCTCTACTACTTTCCCTAGTTGATATAACATCTCGCAGAATCTAAATATGACAGTCAATGATGTTTTTGCCTCTGGCCTTGTAAGTCTCAGTTTTCGTAGAGCTCTGGTTGGAGATAAAGCAATTCAATAGCAGAATCCGTTGAGTCTTTGTGGACAAGTTACTTTGAATGATGAGGAAGATAAGCTATCTTGGATGTTGGTTGTGTCGGGAATCTTCAATGTCAAATCCTTTTATTTTGCATTGCAGATTGTGGGGGACTATCCCAGAGTTAGAACATTCTTGTGGCTGGTTTTGAAAAAAATCATACTAACTAGGGATGTTCTCTTGCATGGTGGGGGGATGTGAAGAACAATGTTTATTTTATGGGAAAAAGAATCAATTAATCATCTTTTCTTCCAATGCCCCCTTGCTAGATATGTGTGGAATGTGGTGAGTTGCAGTGTGGGAATCCCATGTAACTTCTATGACATGGACACATGTTTTAATGATTGGCTTGGAGGGGTAGGTTTGGAGAAAAGGAAACTATTTTCTGTGGGGTAACTGATTTAGTTTGAAGTATCTGGAAAACCAGGAATTTGGCTTGCTTTCAACATGTTTAGCCATCTGATCCTAGTGTTGTTATTTTCAAAATGTCATATTGGATTAATGAGTGAAGCTCTTTGCAGGTGAGGGAGGACGCAAACCTGGGGCTACAATGGTCCGCAAAATTGCTGGATCGAGTCACCAGTGAAATCTTCCAAGCACGAAGAGAATGTGCATCATGGGTTCCAAGACTGGAAAATGGTTGATCTGTTGTTACTCTGAGGCTTTGGAGTAGGGCGCGCTAGGGAGAGTTTGATCTAGTTTCAAAGGTTGTTTTGCTTGCCTATCCCTCCTTACATGTATCTCGGGGTGAGGGGATGTGGCGTGTTGGGGCTTTGTTGCTTCCCCAGTCTTATATTAAACTTTGGTGGTGTTTGCGTTTTGGATGTATGATACGACTGTTTGGTTCCATTCATGAAATCGGGGAAAAGACCCCTTTCAATCAAAAAAAGTAAAGGACATCATACTTTCCTAGGCTGTCTTCCTGTTCTGAGTGACCTGAGGAATTTCAAACATAAGAAACGGTCTGACCTAAAATGAATGACCACATTGAAAGCCTAAGAGTGTTTGGATAGTCCGGTCCAAACATATAGAAAAGGTTCAGCCGGTGGTGTTGGAGATGCCCTAATTGTGGATGTAGAACGACAGCTTCCTCCTCGTCAGCTAGTGCCTCATTATCATCCTGGACCTCCACCAGCGCCATCCGTCTGATACGTCTCCGTCATATCTATATTTTTTGATTGTTTCATGCCAATATTCTACAACTTTCATATACTTTTGGCAACTTTTTATATTATTTTTGGGACTAATATATTGATCCAGTGCCCAGTGCCAGTTCCTATTTGTTGCATGTTTTTTGTTTCACGGAATATCCATATCAAATGGAGTCCAAACGCGATAAAAACTTACAGAGATTTTTTTTAGAATATATGTGATTTTAGGGAAAAGGAATCAACGCAAGACGATGCCCGAGGGGCTCACAAGCCCTAGGGGCGCGCGCCCTACCCTGGGCGCGCCTGAGAGGCTCGTGGCCACCCCGTAAGGCGGTTGGTGCCCTTCTTTCACCGCAAGAAAGATAATATCCGGATAAAAATCATGTTAAAATTTCAGCCCAATCGGACTTATGGATCTCGGGGATTTAAGAAACGGCGAAAGGCCAGATACTGGGGACGCAGAAATAGAAGAAAACAGAGAGAGAGAGAGAGAGAGAGAGAGAGAGAGAGAGAGAGAGAGAGATCCAATCTCGGAGGGGCTCCCGCTCCTCCGCCGCCATGGAGGACAAGAACTAGAGGGGAAACCCTCCTCCCATCTAGGGGAAGGCCAAGGAAGAAGAAGGAGGAGGGGGTTCTCTCCCCCTCACTCCCGGTGGCGCCGGAACGCCACCGGGGCAATCATCGTGTGACGGCGATCTACACCAACACCTCTGTCATCTTCCCCAACATCTTCATCACCTTCCCCCATCTATATTCAGTGGTCCACTCTCCCGCAACCCGTTGTACCCTCTACTTGAACATGGCGCTTTATGCTTCATATTATTATTCAATTATGTGTTGCCATCCTATGATGCTTGAGTAGATTTTTGTTGTCATATCGGTGATTGGTGAATTGCTATGATTGGTTTAATTTGCTTGTGGTTATGTTGATGTCCTTTGGTGCCCATCATATGAGCGCACGTGTGGATCACACCATAGGGTTAGTTGTATGTTGATAGGACTATGTATTGGAGGACAAGGGTGACAGCGGCTTTAGCCTAGCATAGAAATTGATGCATACGGGATCGAAGGGGGCCCAATATATCTTAATGCTATGGTTGGGTTTTACCTTAATGAACGTTAGTAGTTGCGGATGCTTGCTAATAGTTCCAATCATAAGTGCATAGAATTCGATGTAAGGGATGACATGCTAGCAGTGGCTTCTCCCACATAAAACTTGCTATCGGTCTAGTAACGTAGTCAATTGCTTAGGGACAATTCCGCAACTCCTATCACCACTTTTCCACACTCTCTATACTAACTTAATTGTTTATTTATCTAAACAGCCCCTAGTTTTTATTTCAGTGCTCTTTAGTATCTTGCAAACCTATCCTACAACACCTACAAAGTACTTCTAGTTTCATACTTGTTCTAGGTAAAGTGAACGTTAAGTGTGCATAGAGTTGTATCGGTGGTTGATAGAACTTGAGGGAATATTTGTTCTGCCATTAGCTCCTCATTGGGTTCGACACTCTTACTTATCGAAAGAGGCTACAACTGATCCCCTATACTTGTGGGTTATCAATGTCCACCCCACCCCCCTTCTCCGAGCTCGGCCCCGAAAAGCTCGGAGGTTGACCCACTGCAATGCGGGCCTCGCGCAGGTTGAAAACCTTTGCCACGATGGCACTCTAGCATCAACATATTGTACCATGTGAGCTTCGAGTAGATCATGGTAATGGAAGACCTCATGAAGGTGGATGGGGGTGGGGGGCTTTGCTCAAGGCAACAACAGATCGAATTGATGGAAATGAAATAAATGGTTGCGGCTAGGTTGGGGGATCACGGGCTGGCTTCTAATTGTCGGGTAGGTTCCTCGGGTGGCACACTGACCCGGCATGCGTGAATGTGTGTAGGCCGGAGGCCATTGAGCCTCAATTTGTGTGAAAATGTGGGCGAGTACTAGGATTTCAGTGGATCTAGGATGTCGGAGTCCAAGTAAAGGACACCGTCTGGTCCAATAATCATAAGGATCCTACTTATGCATCACTGGACAGAGTGTTGATCTCATCCACCTAGGAAGAAAATTTCCTTTAGTGCACATTGAGGATTTGGCTAGGGACCTTTCTGTTCACACTCCCCTACTCATTAAATCTGAAGAGTTGCTTGTGAAACCATATACTTCGTGGTTCTTGCCTGCTGGACAGATCTATCTTTCATGCTTCAGATCTGGACATGCCTGCTTTTGGTCTATAGGCCTGGATAGGGCTCTCTTTGCCCAGGTGGCACTCAACGGCGATGTGCTCCGCCGACGGTGTTGGTTCATGTGATGATCACTCCGGTCAGCGGCAGTCTCATTGCGGATTGTGATGGCCACCGAAAGATATTCGCGGGATTACTCTCTTCAAATCCGGTGGTTTCGTTTGGCGGCGAGATGCAACCTATGGACAACGACTTGACGCAGAGGATATGGTTGTACTGCGGCGACATGCAGCTGGTAGGATCATGGAAAAGCGGTGGCGACAATATATGATTGACTTTGGTGATGATGCATCTCGAGTACCCGGTCTCGAGCTCCGAGATGAAAACCTATGTCTGACATGAGTGGTCATTCCCTTGTTGAAGGTGTTGCTCGTATATGCTTAGACTAATTCTTCATGGTGAAAACCTAGAGTCTGACCAATGGTGGTTGGATCCAGTGACGGCGTCGCTCCTTTCATGAAGGCGTTGCTGTTGAAGAACCCCGATGTCCTTATGCTATCATGAGATGGTTGGTGTGAATATGGTCATTGTTGTAGTTTGTCGATCGCGGATTTATTCGCTTCTGGTTTTTCTCTCGATTAGGCTAGCTTTGGTCTTATATGACTTTGTTATTTGCTAGCGGGTTTTCACTACTAGGGAAAACCTTATACACAACATCTTAGCGGTAGCGTTGGACAAAATGAGGCGCTACTGCTACTTAGGAGTAGCGCATGTAGGAAAACGGCGCTACTGCTACTTAGGAGTAGCGCATGTAGGAAAACGGCGCTACTGCTATCATTTTAGCCGTAGCGCGTACTAGCAAAACGCGCTACTGCTAAACTTGAACTGGGCGCACATGGCTAGCCCCACTTAGCAGCAGCGCGTATCGGTACCCAGTGCTACTGCTATGCTCCGTAGCAGTAGCGCTTTTCTCGAACTCGTGCTACTACTAACCCTATCTTATCGCCCCCACGTGGCCGACCCCCTCACTCTCCCTCTCAGTCACTCTCCCCCCACACGCCCCGTCGTCCGCCACCGCCGCCGCGCTGCTCCTCCTCCACCGAGGTACTCCCTCCATCCCTCCTCCTTCCTCC